>NC_053163.1:173157986-173457986 GCF_016835505.1 Polypterus senegalus
CTTTTCTTCTTATGTTAAAGAACTAGTGTTTTTTTTTTTTTTTTTTATTTTACTCCATAGAGACATGTTCCCAAACCAACCCTTTGTCTTCTTATTAGGTGATAAGAAATAGGAAATCTCTTATTAGAAAATAAGGAAATTAGGTATGTATTTCTTTATATTGAATTTCAAAAGTTACGAAACCTCAGGATAAATAGAAAGTGAAAAAAATAATTGTTGAGAATATATGTGGGTCAGAAGCCTTTATGGTGTTGACCAAAAAAAGCTCATATCTCTGGCTCTGTAAGGGGTAGGGATCAGTGACGTACAGCGAGGTTCACGGCTGGTGAGGCACGGACTCCTTCAGAGTCAGGTTTACAAATATATGAACCCCAAAGAGTAGATTGTTCACTATTCAATTGGCAGCCAGCATGCACATTGACTACTGGTTATGTTTCATATCTCATCAGCATTCTTTACACACACAGAGGTAAGGTACATATTTGGCTAAGAAAGAACGTTACATTTATAGAGGCGAGAGAGCGCATTTGCTCCTCACCCTCCATGTGTTCTAAATTTGCTGTTGCGATTCCACAATTCATACTCATTCAATACAAATGAAAGCATAGAGTGGTGTATAAAAAATAGATTTCAATTTTGACCTTAATTGAAATATTTAGTTGTTTTTAAAATCTTTTAATTCTGATGCTTTAATCAATTTTAATACAGACTATTCAACAAAAGAATAACAAGAAAAACAAAAGAATATTTTATTTAAGGTCAAAATTTAGTTTTTAAATATTGGATTGTTTTTTTCTTAGTCTGATCCCATTTTTTATAAAATTGAAAACCATTTATGGTGTTACCTTTATTTGTAAGTGAAGTCCATGTGCATATCCTTCTCCATGAAAATCTCTGTCACTTTCTTGTAAAAGCCCTCCTTATTTTCTTTTAGATTTAAAAATCTTAATCTTTCCTTTTGGCAATCAGTCTGAACAAAAAATAAGTGCTGCAGTGCACTTGACTTTCTGATATGGCTAACTTATTGGCGCTGAGAGCGTATGCGTAGAAGAACAGCAACAAGCACCTGTTGGGCTCACATGCGCCCCATGGTACTGTCTGCCTCACCTTGTGTCTTTTCACTGCGGTTTTATGTCCGATCAGCAAGAATAAATACAGTATGTCACACACACATTCATTAAAGATATTAGCCAGACTGTGGAAAGTCAGGGTGTATAATAAACATGTCTGCAAACATTATATTGGCGACATACAGAGAGACTTCAACAGGCACGCTCCAATTGCATGCATCAGCCCAGTGTGTGAAGGAGAGCGCAGTCCGAGGTGAGGTGAAGCTCATCGCTGCCGCACCTCGCGTGTCTTGTATTTTAACAGGAAATGTTACTGCAGTTCAGCGATTTTGACTATAAAAATGATCAAAGTTGTTGGAATAATACAGAAAACAAATGTATTTATTTTATGTTATCATTATTAGTTTTTTTACTTTTCATGATGACCCTCCCCTGACCGCACATCCCTGGTAGGGACTGCCATATGCACAGAAGTTAGGAGCAGAAACAGGACAAAAAAAACACGCTGGTTTTCAAATGGCTGTCCACAGTGATATGCTAAGCTTATTAGTCCGCCAACCAACGTACGGTAGATAACCTGTGCGGCTGGGATTTCCACCCCTTATGATCTGCGCCCTATGCGAATACCTAATTCGCCGTAATGGTGGCACCGGCCATGATGAGACCCTTGCCTAACCTCAGGGTCGCTAAACAGAATACTACACCGTTACAATCCAACTCAAAGCTAGTTAAGTTTCTCTTTCCTCATTGACTTCAAGGCATTTTGCCAGTTCACAGATATTTCCGAACATTTTTCTTCTTTACACTGAACTCAAGGCGAGGTGAATTTATCTGAGTTCGCTCATCATTAATTGGCACCCAGAAAATATTTCTTATAAAACGGTCAGCATTAACTTTCACTGTCTTCCTTTTCGAACTTGTACTTCTAAACAAATAAGCGATTAAAATATCCCCTTCATTTTGTGTTTTATACTAAGATGTTTCCTACATAAGTAATTTTGACATTTGCTTTTCGTTGTATTCATAAAAATAAATTTCCTTATTAAAACGGCATTTTTTTTAGTAAGTAATAAATGATAGGTTATATACTGTAAACGTGTTTTCTGGATAATTTTAGAAGTAGAATATTAAGGAGTCACGGCTACTCTGTCTGTAGCAGCTACAAAAATGCCCAAAACTCGCATTTACATGCATGCGACCCTTTTTGGCCAAGAGGCAGAAAAGATCACGTTTTATGATTACAAGCTTATTGGCCTAATCCTCGTGCGCCATCTTGTGGTAAAATATAATATTTAAACAATTGTTCACTTACTGTCGCGCTTTCTGGAATGAATATTTCGTTGGTAATCGGATACATTGTTGTCGTCATTTCTATTTAAGTCTTCAGTAATGGCCATATACTGTAGTTTCAAATTCTAGCTTTCGGAAATAACTGACATGTACTCTGATCAATAAATTCATCTCCAAGTACATAATTGTCTGGAGCATAACCTAATTCGTCTCAACACTGCTGTTTCAAAGAGCTGTTATTTCTGAATGTGTGCAGCTTCCTCTATTAGTTTGACCGATTCTGGCCGTTTTTCTTTAATTTACAAGGTGTTGTGCCCATGGAGTTATACCTCACTGGATTGTGTGTGTGTGTGTATTACATCCTAGATACTGTAGCATGAAATTCTCTTGAAGGTAGCTGTTTCTATAACAAATGTATGGCACTAAACTCTATGATATTCAAAATTAAACTTTATTATCAGTAATAGTGTTAAAATTCAAAACTTGATTACCTATCCCGTCAGTTAAACCCATAGTGATTTTTCCTAGGTGGGAGGGAAGGTCAAGGTCTTAAACCTAAAAAAACAGATAGATAGATAGATAGATAGATAGATAGATAGATAGATAGATAGATAGATAGATAGATAGATAGATTTGAAAGGCACTATATGACGAATAGATAGATAGGTAGGTAGATAGATAGATAGATAGATTTGAAAGGCACTATATGACGAATAGATATATAGATCTTTAATTGTCCCCAGGGAAAGCTCTTTAAAAACATAATTACATAAGTAAATAAATAAATGCACATTTTGTCTGAACACACGCTGGAATGACTAAAAAGCAAGGGAATTCAACAGCTGTATAAGTTCTGACTTTGCTATCACAGTAACAGTGAGACATTATGCAGAAGCATTGCTGGTGGTATAAGGGAGCCCCGGTAGAGTTTCTCAACACACTTTTTCTGAATGATTCATTGTCTGAAATTCGTCTGTGTTGGTGTTTCAGAGAGGGGATGTGCAACTTTGTTCATAATGGCACTCAGTTTTGCTTTCATTCGCTCCCACTCTACACCTGCAAGGGGGTCCAGAGTGCTTCCTTTAACTGAGCCTGCCTTTCTAATTAGTTTGTTGGTTTGGTGGGGCTCTCTTGAAATGATGTTAGCAGCCCAGCACACCACGGTGCTGAAAATCACACTGGCCATCATAGAGTGGTAGAAGATGTGTAGGATGTCACTTCCCACATTAAAGGAATGCAGTCTTCTAAAGAAAATGAACCTGCTCAGCCTTTTCTTATATAGCTCCTCTGTGTTGCGAGACCAGTCCAACCTGTCCTTTATGTGGACCCCCAAGTACTTGTAGGAGTGTACCACCTCTACACCCACAATAGTGACCAGACACAGAGGCTGTTGGGTGCAGCGAGTCAATAAGCAGTTCCTTGATTTTGCTGATGTTTAGTTGCAGACAATTCTCTTTGAAGCAAGTTCCCCCCCAAACTCCTCTCCTCTGTCTCACCCCCTTTATCAATACATCCCATAAGTGCAGAATCAAGTGACCTGACCTGCTGTTATATTTATAGTCTTATGTGTACCGAGTGAAGACAAAAGCAGACAGGTCTGATCCTTGTGGTGTGCCAGTGATGCTGCACACTGCAGTCCATCATCCAGGACACCACAGACCCATCCACCTTTTTATTAAATTTATTAAAATATATTACATTTTATTTTTCTAAAATTAATGTAGTGATCTTAAAGCACTTTATTGTAATTTACATTATTAAACATGGTTTTCTTTTCCTTTTTTTGCATTCAATTAGTATCTTTTGTTTATGTTAATTATGTATTTCTTTATCTGTTACCTTGTCCTCTATTGTTACACTGAATAAAGAATCAGCTCTTGGAAGAATAGGAAAATAGACTAGAAGTAGTGACATAATCATTTGTCAAAGCAAAGATTGTAAAATTTGAATTCAAAACAACTGTTGCCCAAAACATTAACCAGAAAATCAAAGCTGAAATACTAGAGAACCTAATAGAAAAAATAAATGCGATCAGAGTCTTCTGTTAGACACAATCTCAGACAGCGATAAAGAGGGAGGGTGACGTCGTCCTGTCACTTAACTGACATTGCGCATGAGTGCCACCGGGTCCTTACCAAGGTAGAAAAATAATGAATGGCAGTATCCGTGAAAAATAATCATGGTGTCAAAGATGGTACAAAATCATTTAAGTCAATATAATAACTGTCAGTATGGACAACTGCCATTTAAAAGCCCAGCAGTCAGTAAGTGGACTGTGGCTGTGGCATTCATTCTTACTTTTGTCTTTTATGTCCTTTGTATATACTGGTTCTGATTCCTGCGGTTTTTGAATTTTGGCTTTGTTTCTTGGAATTGGTAATTTGATTTGATTTTTTACCTTTTAGGCAAATCCACCCATCCATCATTCAACCTGCTATATCCTAACCAGAGGTGTGACCAGAACATCATGTGTGGGTGGGCATTTGGCTTGTCTGGGGGCAAAAAATATCCATCCATCCCCATTTTTGTAGGGGGGTCAAATAATAATAACAACATAGTTTTATATAACATATAAAAGCAAAAATTGTGGCATAAATCATAACCTATTGTTCAATAAAATTAACAGAGGCAATGGAACTTGTATTATTTTTTGTGAACAAATATAGAACTACATATACAAGGTAAATATCAATAAAGTCAAATGTATACAACATATGAGAGCAAGAACAGAAACATGGCTCATTGTAGTCATTAGGGAGGCTATAGGATATAAGTTTCCAGTGTTTAACCTGGATATTATCTACAGGACCGGTCTGCAGTTACTCTTGGCAAATTCTGAAATAAATTCATTCATGTCTAGATTTTCTGTGATGTTTTTCTCATGTGCCAGAATGACTAAAATTCTCTTCCTTGAATGCAGCATTGTTGGGTGGAGTGTAGTGAGAATGCAGTTCAAAGTAGAGAAAGAGCTTTCGCATGCAGTTGAAGACACACCAATGATGAGTGCTGTGACATATAGCGAATGCAACATAGGGAAGGCCTCTTTGTACTGCTGAATGCATTTGCATGCTTCAGAGAGATTAGCATCAGCTGGCAGTTTATTAATCAACATTGCTTTTGCCACAGCAATTTCATTTTGCAAGCTCATGCTGTTTTGCTCTGTGCCTGCAAGTGCCTGAAGTGGTTTCAGGAGAGAATGATCAAGAAATAATTCTGGTTTTGGCAGGAGAAGCGATGTGGCCCTCAATAATTCAACATTTCTCTGAGAGAATCTTGTCTCCATTTCCACAATAGCTCAAGAATGCTGAACATAGCCCTTTTAAAAGTTTGACGAGGAGCAATTTGTTCATCAGAGTCACCATGCCCAAGCGTAGACACGACAATACTATCATCAAGCTGTGAATTAACCTTCCGTTTCCTTTTGAGCGAATTGGCAGGACTACTTTCACACTGAGAGAAATGCTCCTCCCAGAATGAGACGCATCTCATCTTCTTCAGTGTGGCCAGTGAAGCTGTCACCACCTCCCCAGCAGTGCACAAATCCACTGCATGTGCCTGTAGAATTGCATTGGCTGGTTTCAGCACACCAAGCACATGAATGAGGAATTTTCCTGTATTGAAGAAATTCTGCTTTTTTAATTGTGTCAAAAGACTACATGCCTCTATGCAAATGTCAAAAGGGGCAGTGTCAGCCTCTGCTACCTATGAGAGAAACCCCCTTATAGCTTCCTCATTGTTGCCAATGGACTTTGTGACATCATAATGACTGGTCCATCGTATTTCTAGAAGTCTTTTCAGTGTGGGTGTATTGTATGTGTGTGAAACTTTATGTCTGTGACAAAATGTGTTCAATGAATTTGACCAGTTAAAGAACTTCTTAGCCAGAGGTTCTGATTCCATTGCATGTATCACTGGTAAATGGAGGTGGTGGTTGCAGCAGTGTACATATGGAATATACTTCCCAACTTTGTTTTGTAACAAAGCCTGGACACCACCCCTTGCCCCAGACATGACAGAAGTACCATCAAAGCACTGACACACTAAATTGTCTGGGCTGTAACCTAACTCAGAGAAATGTGACAGAATTTGGTTACAAATATATTCAGCATCAAGCTGATTCAGTTGAATTAAGCCAATCAGGTGTTCTTCAGGGATGGAGTTCTGGACACATCTAATCACTACAGACAAATTCTCAATGTTACAGCGATCCCTGGTACCATCACTTTTAATGCAAAATCCAGGAGAGTCAGCTTTTTCATATTTGGTCCTGATATCTTTTACCACCATTTTGGCAAGAGTCTCAATTATTTTATTTTGAATTACATTGGATGTGTATTTTGCGTTGTCTGGGATGTATTTTACAATTTCTGCAAGTTTGGCATCTTTTTTGATTGTGTAATCAAAGAACTTAAGCAAAAGTCCCTCCTCCCCACCTTCGTGATTGTGACCACGCAGAGCCAGTTCATTGACTGCAAGGAACTGAACGGCCTCCCCAATGCTTTTCACATAATATCTATTCTTTTCTATCTGGGTTGGACCCAGTAGTTGAACTATGCTTTCACCCGTCTCTGCCCTGTGCCGATACTCTTGCCATGCAGACATGGCTCTGACTGCGGGATACTAGACGCGTGTTTGTGGAAGCCGCCACCGTCTTTTTCTAGAGCTTTTTTTCAATTAGTGTAGCCGTGTTTGGTGAATATGTCCTCGCAGTCCGAACTGGAAACATTAGATTTGCGGCAGGCAAAGCAAAGGCTGGCATCACGGACAACAGAATATTCAAGCCATGGTCGAGACTGATACCAGCTTGCACTAAAACATCTGAGTGTGTTTCCGAATGCGCGCTTGGGATAATTAATTAAAATGAGCTGGGATGGGTTATCCATATTTAAGTCAGGCAGACCGGACTGTATATTTTGTAGAAGGCAGATGTTTGGAGTACCCGACACGGGCGCAGCGCTGGAGGATTGTGTAGGCTTATCTACATCTTTTGGAGTTCCCACCCCAGCCCCCCCCCGGTCACGCCTCCGATCCTAACTATATATCCTAACGGGGGTCTGCTGGACCCAGTCCCAACCAACACAGGGTGCAAGGCAGGAAACAAACCCGGGGCAGGGTGACAGCACACACACACTAGCACCAGGAGGACACCCACGCAGACACGGGGAGAACATGCAGACTCCACGCAGGGAGGACCCGGGATCTCCTAACTGCGAGGCAGCAGTGCTACCCACTGCGCCACCATGCCGCCCTAAATGAGCCATAACAAGTAATAAAATACATTATAATTAATAGAGGAAAATGAAGAAGTAGCTTTAAAAAATAAAATAACACGTATGAACAGCTTATCTTTAACTAGATTTGTATTTGCATTTTATTTTAGGACCATAGGTCCACGTGTTCACTAGTATTGTAAAGTCTTCCATTGAATGATTCCCTGAGGTATCACTAAAATGAAATTTACATAGAAGTGCTGTGTGGACTAATCCATACCAATTTTAAATACGTAGCCTTACAGCTCTGAACCATCTGCGCAAGCGCTACTTTCAAATCGGGGTGCGCAGTTAAGGCGGAGTCTGCAGCCAAAATATGCGAACGACTACACTTCGAACAAATATAATCAATAGTCTGCGCAGCGGTTTGAGCTGATTGACTAAACTCCCTATATCAAGTAATAACAGTAACATGATTCGTCATACTGTGAAAAATATTCTGAACACAAACATTATTCCATAGAAAAGGGGTCACTTAAAAAATGAGGACAGTTAAAAATGTGGTGTTTTTGAGAAAGATCCTACTACGGATCTGCACAGCATACGTCACCGCAGTTTTTATTTTCCCGCTTTCTGACTGCTGTGTCACGTGCTGCGGGCGAACACACAGTTTGACTTCTCGGTGGGTTTCCGGTTCCGTGCCGCTCACGCGGGAAAGGTGTCAGCTCTCCGGCGTGATTCATGCTGTTGATTATTTGTTAGTAAAAAAAAGAGACGGCTGTGGATTAGTACAGAGTAGAAAAAAGAGAGTCAAAGTGCTAAGTGTTCTGCGCCGGCAGCCTTTGTGAGCCAGAAATGGGGGACACATTGGAGTTTAACGACATTTATCAAGAGGTGAAAGGCTCCTGGGTGAGTCCCCGCACTGCTGCTCTTCGAGGCCGAATCGCCGACTTTTTGTCAGGTTTGCAGTTGCAGTGGCCGTGCTTTACACAGCGTAAATGGCGCTACGTAGAAAAACAGGTTTATTCGTTTAATGTGACGTAAATAGAAAGCACGTGGATGGGGCCCGTGAGAGTACTGATGTAGAGGTAGTTTACAGTGGGGTCACCAGGGGGTGGTGGGGTAACGAAGCATTTTGTAGGCAGAGTTCAGGGGGCTCAGTGTTAATACAGCGATAGTGGCCGTTTGGATGGAGAGCGTAGTGACATTGGAAAAGATGTGATGGTGTTATCTGTTACAGCTTGAGATACAGTGTTGGATTGTAAAAAGACCGGAGAAGATTAGGGGGAAACAGCAATGATACTGAGATTTGGAGATTTATCGGGCGCTTCATTAACATGGTAGAAGGCCGTGAGTGAGATACACAAGGAGATCAGAACTGTGTTGGCTAAAGGGGTTGTTGGAAAGTTGGTGAAACTGTCAGTTTTTCCCCAAAAACGACGGGGATGTAATTCCCAGAGAGTACAGTATTTATTTCGGTAACATTTAATCAAAGCAATACAATTTGCTTATTTTGACTTTCTAGTATAACTATTTTTACATTTAAAATGACGTGTTAACCAAACGCAATTAGAAACTAGGAGTTTTATTCTTAAGTATTACACATTTACCCTTTTGATGGTCTCAGTATGAAACCGAATCACATCACACACGTTAGATGTAAACCTATGAATACGCTCTAAATGTTTTATTTGCACGTAAAGCGTCAGTAAGTATTGTATTCTATCCTTTAGTTAAGACCGCTCGTGACTTGATTTTCTTCAAGTGTTTTGTAAAAGAATATTTAAAAAGAAAGCAATATCCTAATACCTGCAGTGTGTGTGTGTGTGCAAGTAATTAATGTCTATACTGCTGGAACTGGGTGTCTCCCCAGTCGCTCTGAATTGTCACATTTTGATGGGTAGTGTGGTGCAGTGACTAAAGAATTGGATTTTAAAACCGGACTCATTGTGTGACCCAGAACAATTAACCAAGCTGTGTTGTTGTTATTATTATTATTGTTGTTCTTATTTGGCTGACACCTTTAACCAAAATTATTTACAACGTTTGAGATACAATTAGTTACACTTCCTTTGTTTTTTCCAGTTCGAGCACAGGCAGGTGAATTTACTTGCTGATGGTCACGCAATATCAGAAGCAAGATTTGAACCCACAGCCTCAGCTTTTGAAGCGAAATCCTGAACCAGAATTCCACACTGCCTTCCAAAAAAAAAAGTATATACAGTAGAGTTTCTTGCAGATTTATCCAGACCCTTAACTAATTCCCTAATTTTACTGGAGTCATTTATAACATCTATAGGACATACTGTGTTAGATATATGAAGAAGTCTAAGAAGCAATACTTGTAAGGTGCTCTTGGATGTTTATGGGTTTTTTTTTTTTCTGTAAAAACATGCTTTATAAAATACAGACTTTTTAGTTTGCTGTAGCTAAAATGATTGCAGTTTTTATCTCAAGGAGCATATAAAAATAATCTGAAATATTCTGTCAGAAATATTTTTTCCAAATTACACACACATGTGAGATGTGAGCTTGGAAGAAAAACTGAGTTTGTGTCATTATTTTTCTGCAAAGTTTGAATTACACTTGATATTTAACTTTTCCAGATGAGTGGCAGTAGTATAATTGGGAAAGCATATGTAGTGTGTGAATAGAATAGACTATGGAATAAGGATGTAGGTGTGTTCTGCACAATAAAAAAATCTCTAATTAGTCTTTATTCCTACTAGGCATCGACTTTTGCTCCTAAATAAATTAGAAGTTGGTTACCTTTTGTTTTTAAGGTGCTGCATTGTAAAAGCAGGATAAATCTTGCATTTCGTATGCAAGGTTTTAGTTTCTGACTTTCTATATAGCTCACAGTTAAACAAAATTGATTAGCGTTAGTATAAGTAACTATAATTTTTGTGTGTTAAGAAGTGAAAGTTATGGAATCTGTAAAATATGCATCTCGCATCTAGTTTAACGCAAGTTTTGATGGCAAATAAGGAGAGCTTCAGTGCAAGGGACAAAATAAATTGAATGTTTCTTTTTAATTCAAATAAAATGACAAAACATTTCAAGTCTGGTGTCTCAAAGGGTAAGTAAAAATTGGATTTAGGTCAGTATGATAAGTTAAGTATGTGACATGGGAGAAAATTAAAGAAACCACAATGCAAATGTAAAAATTAAATAAATGTCTTACTTCAAAAGGTATTCCTGTTTAGTGAGCATTATCCTTTCCTAAAATCATACAGGTGATACTCTGTAGTTCTTTTGATGTATGGCTAAGAAAATGGATGTGAAGGCTTGTGCTGGGATATGTAGATAGAGATATATAGGTAGATATAGAATGATATAGATCCATCCATCCATTATCCAACCCGCTATATCCGAACTACAGGGGCACGGGGGTGCAAGGCATGAAACAAACCCCGGGCAGGGTGCTAGCCCGCTGCAGATGATATAGATTTATATTATAATATAAAATGTGTGTGTGTATATTTTTTTTTCTCTTTCATTTAAGTACTTTTTCTGAATGCCTTTCCCTGGTTTTTTATTTACAGAACGATGGTCGTTTGAGACTCAGCAAGCAGGCTGTTGTGTTCAAGAGCAACAAGACCGGCAAAGTTGACAACATTCAGTCGGCTGATCTTTCTGAATGCCTTTGGCGCAGAGTAGCCCTCGGCCACGGGATCAGACTACAAACCAAGGCTGGTCATGTTTACAAATATGATGGCTTCAGGGAGGTGGTAAGTCTGTTTTATGGTCTTTGGAGCCTTTTTCCGATCACATAGATCAGTAGCTGAAAGATTTGTTAATTGTCTGATCAGTTAATTGTAGATTTTTTTTTTTTGTTTGTTTGTTATGATAATATTTTATTCAGAGAGGTATAGCGTGTGTGTTTCAGATACACAGATTGGTTATTCACACGTTTTTGCAGTGTGTAAATGGCTTTGAGACCTTTCCCTACAAGCATATTAACCTTGACTGTAATATGCTACATAGTTTCATTTTTATTTATAGCAACTATGTTTAAAATAAATGTACTGCATGATATTATTTTAAAAAAATGGTACATTTATGATGGTTTGTGAGGTTTTTCCCTTAATGTAATTCTTTTTCTACAGGACTTTGAGAAGATGGCAGAGTATTTTAAGTCTAATTATCGGGTTACTCTTACTGAGAAGGACTTGTGTGTCAAAGGTTGGAACTGGGGTACAGCACGTTTTGGAGGTAAAATGTTTGCACTTTATGTTCCTCCATACCTGGCTAAAGACCTGCTAAACCAAATTGAGGTTTAATGTGCTTAAATAGTAAAAAGGAAGCCAAAGAGAGAATGGTTGATGAAAACAGTTATGTTTTAAGTAGGGTTGTGCCATTAACCAGTACAATAAAGGTACTGAAAAATCAAAATTTTTAAACCGTATGCTATCAACATTTCAGATTTTACTGCACTGGAAGTAAACTTTGGCTTTCCTCTCAATTGCCCCCTTCACTCGATACTCGCTATTGCAGTTCTGGAAAATTTATGTCTCAGACTTCACAAAACGAAAGTTGTACACTCCAATGCGATTGGAACTTCACGGGAGAAATACCGTCCCCTCATTCTCGAGCTTCTGTAAAAGCTGAATCTCCTCTTGGGAAAAGTAATAATCTGTCTATCGTCACTTCTGTAAACTGTCTGCCTGTTCATAATTTGAACTGATACTTTCTACCAGCTGTCCTAATGTTTGTTCTACCATATTGTGTCTTTAGGTTTTGTTTTTTTTTTAACTTCATTGTACCATTTAGGCCATTCTTTTGTAAATTTTAGCTTTTACCAGCAGCATGTTATCAAAAGGTCTTTAATTTACTGCTTATATTGAATTGAATATTTTTTTTTTTGTTAAATTCCTTACTGTACATTTGTGAATGACACAATCTAAAACTAAGAATCATAATTGAGGATTGGCTAGTTTGTAAAAATTAAAGATGCCCTGTGAGAGTGAAATATTTTACAGCTCCAAACAGGAAGATGCATCTAACTAGAGGTGGGACATTGATGACCAGCTTAATTGTTGTTCTCTTTAGTTTCCATTTGTTTACATCTTGGCTCAGTCACAGTTTTTGTGGAGTGTAAATCTTCTACCCATGACAACATTTTCTTTTTCTACTTTTGAATACTTTGGTTTTCCTCCAGTATCTTACAGGTATGCATATGAGAGTAGCTGCCAACTTCTAAACAGGCTTAATAATCGTGATTATGGGTGGTTGCGTTGTGAAATTGATTGATTGGTGATTAATTGGTTCCGGTTAGCTTGATTTTGACTCCCCTGGATGCTGAATTACAGCATTTTATGCTGCAGTAAATTGTTTTTACATGCTATTTTTTAAAATTCTCTTTAGGACGAAATCTGGTGATTTCCACCTGAGTTTGGCATCAGTGTTAGATAGATACTTTATTAATCCCAAGGGGAAATTCACATACTCCCAACAGCAGCATACTGATAAAAAGCAATATTAAATTAAATAGTGATAAAAATGCAGGTATAACAGACAATAACTATGTATAATGTTAACGTTTACCCCCGACTACCCCGGGTGGAATTGAAGAGTCGCATAGTGTCGGGGAGGAATGATCTCCTCAGTCTGTCAGTGGAGCAGGACGGTGACAGCAGTCTGTTGCTGAAGATGATCCTGTTCAGTGGTTACAGTGGATTCTCCATGATTGACAGGAGTCTGCTCAGCGCCCGTCGCTCTGCCACGGATGTCAAATTGTCCAGCTCTGTGCCTACAATAGAGCCTGCCTTCCTCACCAGTTTGTCCAGGCATGAGGCGTCCCTCGTCTTTATGATGCCTCCCCAGCACACCACCGCGTAGAAGAGGCCGCCACAACCGCCTGATAGAACATCTGCAGCATCTTATTGGAGATGTTAAAGGACGCCAGCCTTCTAAGGAAGTATAGTCAGCTCTGTCCTCTCTTGCACAGAGCATCAGCATTGGCAGTCCAATCCAATTTATCATCCAGCTGCACTCCCAGGTATTTTTAGGTCTGCACACAGTGTTGGGCCTTTATTAATTGTGAATTATTTAAAATTCACAATGATCAGTTAAGGGCCATGCTGAAATAAAGAAAATAAGGGTCTAAATCAGATGTGACTTGATTGCTTAAATTTAGTCAGTGAGGGCTGCTTTCAGCTCTTTAAAGTACTTACCAGTATGGTACATCTTATGTGATTGCTCTCGCATTTAGAAGTATTAATTTTTTTACGATTTGCTGTTTTAGGACAGCTTCTGTCTTTTGATATAAATGACCAGCCAGCCTTTGAAGTACCCCTTACAAATGTCTCTCAGTGCACTACTGGAAAGAATGAAGTAACACTGGAATTCCATCAGACTGATGACACAGAGGTCTCCCTGATGGAGGTTCGCTTCTATGTACCACCGTCTTCAACAGATGATGGCATAGACCCAGTGGAGGTAAGTGCTGGGTTTAACTGTTTCATATGGTTTGTTTAGGAGATGGCAAAAAAAATTCTGCTTTCACCAGTTTTGTCTTAAAGTGTTTCTTTTATTATACTTTTTTGTAATAATGATGGCTTTATCAGTTAACCTCGATAGCTCTATTCTAGGCCAGACTCCAAGACCAGGCTGTTTCTAATGAGTTTGCACGCAGTTTGTGTGAGAAATTTTAAGATTTGGATACAACCACCAATCCTAATTTGATGTGGGAGACCTTCCGTGACAAGACCCTGAGGGTTGTGTTGGTGTTACCGGTGTTCCGAGAAGGAGGTGTTTCATCTCACAGGGCACCCTGGATATCATTGAGAGGAGTCCTAGTGCACGGCTCAATGGCAATTCTGGTTTGTACCGGGAACTGAGAAGAATGGCTGCGAGGACTCTGAGGGCAGATAAAGAGGCATTTGTTAGAGGAATCTGTGAGCAAGTGACACACCATCTTTGGTCTAGCAACCCACGTCCTGCTTACAGAGGAATCAAAGCATTACACACATCCAAATCTGTTCCTCAGAGAGACGCAGTCAAGGCAGCTGACCCACTGGGCTGGCTACTTTGAGCAGTTGTTCAAAGCTGATCCTCCAGCTAGGATGTTGGACATCTCAGGGTCTGCGGTTCTTGGGGGTGATCCTCCAATTAGCTGTGAACCACCCAATCTCACTGAGATTGCATAGGTGCTAAGGGGGTGGGGGGGCGGGTGAGAGGCTGCAGGGATCTGTGGTATCCAGGGTGAACTTCTCCAGGCTGGTGGTGAGGCTGTCCTCCTGGCATTGCAAGCAGTCTTTGCTTCCATTTGGGAGACTGGCATCATCCCAACTGACTGGAAAACGGGACTTGTCTATCCCTTTCCCTATCTGGAAAGGGAAGGGTGATCGCCTGGATTGCAGCAACTACAAGGGGGTAACACTGCTCTTGGTGCCGAGTAAGGTCCTTGCTAGGGTTGTCCTCAATAGGATCCATGATCATTTGCTCACCTACCAGCAACCGGAGCAGTCCGGTTTTATGCCTAAGAATTCTACCATCGATCACATCCTGGCACTGAGGGTTCTCATGGAGTGCAGACACGAATATCGGCAGAGCTTCTTTGCAGCCTTTTTTGATTTTTGCAAAGCATTCGACTCAGCTGAATAAGCTGCCCTGTGGGACATCCTGAGGGTTTGTGGGATCCTCTCGAGGTTCCTGGATATCATGGCTGGGCCTGTACACTGGTACTGTGAGTGCTGTGCAGAGTGGAGGCAGGACCTCTGCATTTGTCCCAGTTGATTCTGGGGTTCGTCATGGGGCATGTTCTGCTCCTACTCTGTTCAGTGCTTGTTTGGACTGGGTGTTGGGCAAGGTCGTGGGGTTGGCCAAGATCCAGGCCTTGAAGGACCTCTTGGGCACGGCCATCAGCAGTGTGTCTGTTTGCGGAGAGAGTGTCGACCTTGTTGAGAGGTTTACTTACCTTGGCAGTGACATTCATGTCTCTGGTGACTCTTCCTATGATGTCAGTAGACAGATTGGGAGAGCATGGCGGGTCATGAAGTCGCTGGAAAAGGGTGTGTGTTGCTCCCAGTATCTCTGCAAAAGGATGAAAATCCAACTCTTTAGAGTCCTGGTGCTTCCTGTCTTGCTTTATGGTTGCGAGACATGGACGCTATCCAGTGACCTGAGACGACCTTTGGTACCGTGTCTCTCTGGAAAATCCTTGGGTCCCATTGGTTCGACTTTGTGTCGAATGAGTGGTTGCTCAAGGAGTCCCGAATGAGGCACATTACCTGCATTATGAGGGAGTGTCAGTTATGGCACTACGGCCGTGTGGCGGATTTCCCAGAGGGTGATCTGGCTCGTAAGATCCTCATTGTTGAGGACCAGAGTGGTTGGACCAGGCCAAGGTGTCGCTCACATAACACCTGGCTGCAGCAGATAGAGGGTCATTTCTGGAGGGTGGCACTGGACCGCGTGTCTGCCTGTTGGTTGCAAACCATGATCCCGAGTTGTTTCGTTGTGTAGAGGGTGCGACAACGCAGTGTACCAGTGCATGCTCCCCAGCTTGACTTGTTGGTTTATCAGTTAACCTTAATAGCGCTATGAACTGCTTGTGCCCTAAATGCAAGCAAGATTGCAAAACAGAATCAGTTATATAAACTAAACTGTATGAAAAGGAAGCTTCCTCAATAGTTCATCTACTGAGTTGTAATTATATGTAATTCTCATCTTTCATGCAAGTCAAGCAGCAGAGAATCATCAGTTACCTAGATGGTGTTAAGCCTATTAGTAATTTCTTTATTTAAATGTCCAAAGCCTCCCATATTTGCATTTTTAATCATCATTCAGAAATAGTAAAAGTAACCTTCAAAGGCATGGTTTATTTTGAAGGTCATGGGATATCCAGATTTTTTTCTTGAACAATATGCCTTTTGAAAACATGGAGATATAAGATATTGTCTTCCTTGTTTATAATAGCAGTTGAAGGCATAGCTGCAGTGACTGATTCTGTACCTGCTAGAGGTTACCAAAGGAGAAAGATACAAATAAACAATGGAAGAAACATGTAGTTAAGAACTGTGGGAATGTGGTGGACATTAAACATACAATGATTCATTTTCTTTATTGCCCCTATCCTTGTCTGTACTCCTCAAAGCAAAAGTGTAGTTTTAGTTTATATGGATTGACATTCACCAAAAAATCAAGGATTTTATTAGCCTACAATAAACTAAGGTGAGGGGAGGCTTAAATATTGCGGCCAGTTTTGTTGCTAAAAAGTAAACATAAAGAGCGTAAAATAATATAAATGTCATAAACTATTGACCTAGAAAGCAGAGAAAGGTCAGTTGTACCCTTTTTTAGGCATATCGTGTCTCACATTACCAGAGTCATTTTACTGGGGAACATTATTCTTTTTTTTCTCTTGATATTTACAAAAAATTCACATGAAATCATGGTATTTCTTAGCTTCTTGTTTCTTTAAAAGTTTAACATTTTGACTATATGCAGTTCACTGCTCTACATTCATTACTAACTACTCAAATTGTTAAGCTTATACTACACTTGGGCAAGGCTTGATAGTGAGGTTTATACGGGTCATGGAAAACTGAAGAAACATAGTATAATAATGTGCAAAGTTAGGAATCCACAGTTAGGTAAAATAGTAAAACCTTATGTTACAAGAAAAAAGAAATTACTCGAAAAGAAATAACTGAAGAACTTCTCATAGTTAAATCTGGATCAACAACAAATGGCAGAAATCTTAAAATAGTCTTGACAGATTAAAACGGCAGCGCCGTCTTACATTATTCGTTATAGCAGAGCCCAACGACAGCATGTTATGACGTGGAGGTGACCAGACCCACACCCATCTTTTTCAAATTGATTTTCTTGTTATACAGCTAGTCAATGTTTGATTTATTACAAACTAGCATACTGAAATAACCATTTATTAAATCGGGCTTAATACAATAATAAAGTCTGTATATTTTGTTGACATTGTGCATTTACAAACCTATGTTTACCTAACATTCTTTTTTCTTTGTACAACTTGTTGCCTTTGTTCACCGGACATTCTAGCTCTTATGACCCTCTTTTTGGTGTTTCTTATATAATTTCTGTCAGCCATTCCAGCTTTGTTGTGGACAGCTGACGACATGATGAATGGGCATATGCCACATGGCTTTTTATCTTATGCTAGCCGCTTGCCTTTGATCACTGGATATTCCCATCCTCATGTGGATGCCCAGGAAAGGGCATGAACACTGGATTGACAGACATCCTATCACTTTGTATACATAGAGAGATGCTGTAATATTAAAACTGCATTACGCTCTTTGATATGCTGTAATTATAAGCTTAAGTTTACAAACAAAGACAATGTGATATTTGAAAGTATAACATGCCTGTATGTATCTTTTTACATATTTGCTCTAATCTGTACTTTTGTTCAATGCTGAAGGAAAGGGAAAAGAACGCAAACAAATGTAACCATAGTTTTGCTGCAGTTAGGATGTAAAAGGTGGTATTACAGTCGATTCAGAAAGTATTGAGATCCCATCACTTTTTTACATTTTGATATGTTGCAACCTTGTGCTAAAATAATGTATTTTTTTCCCACATCAAGTATCATTTAATGACTTCAGAAAGAAGACTCTAGAATATAATCTCTGTGCTTTAGTTATGTAAATGGTCTAAATACTTATGTCAGTTATGTTTCAGTTTATTTTAATAAATCTAAAAAATTCTGGAAAAAAACACATTTAGAAAACACTTTCACTGACATAATAGACATTTTCAGCAACAGCTACCTTATATTGCTTTTATTTGCTTGATGGAAATTATACTGTGAAATAACTTTTTCTTATCCTACCTCTAATAGGCATTTGCACAGAATGTTCTCTCCAAAGCTGACGTTATTCAGGCCACCGGTGATGCCGTATGTATCTTCCGAGAACTGCAGTGCCTCACTCCAAGAGGACGCTATGATATTCGAATCTATCCTACTTTTCTCCACCTACACGGGAAGACATTTGACTACAAGATCCCATACACCACTGTACTTCGGCTATTTTTGCTCCCACATAAGGATCAACGGCAGATGTTCTTTGTTGTAAGTATAAGGCCTGTTTGTGCTGCATCATCAAACTGTAAGAATAAAACACAAACAAGTACTACTTATTTGCTTTCCTTCATGACAACTCTGGAATGCTTTTCAATTTTTTGAAAATGTATTACTGTGCAGTCCGACAACCTTGTGACTTTTACTTGCTCTGAGTAGTTTCTGATGAGCTCTTCTTGCTTGTTCATTGTACCATGTTGCACAGTATAGATTAGAGTGATTATAGTAGATTACTAATGCATCTTTTAACACATTTGACATACACAATGTCTTTGAAAAAGGTAAACAACAATTAGGTGATGTAAATTTAAACAATATAGTAAAGTAAAAATGAATTAGAATCTGGCTAAGACCAAAGTTTTAATCAACAATTTCCTTTAATATTCTTAGATGCACAGAGAATGCTAATATATTTTATAGAGCTCTAGTAATAGGTCAAATAAAGAAATGTACAGAAGGAACCTGGCATCAATGAACTAACATTCACTGATTGGCAGTGTAGCATAAAGCAGCTGTTTCCATGTTTGTTCTTTTGTGCAAAAAGTTGTCTCTTGTATCCCGTTTACTACTTCCACTTCAAACTGTGCACACTGGCATTTGAGATGGTGCTGGGCATGCTAAGTTTTTATTTTCTCATTGTAATGTTCGGAATCTGAACATGCCATATATTTCTTCTAGTTGGGATAACATTATTTGTTTTAAGTAGAAATTGAAGCACTTTTTAGTTCTACCCAAATGTATGAAAGTATAATCTTTATAGAGTCCAACTGAGATTAATACAAGAGCATCATTAATCTATCACTACTGCTGTGTATTGTTTGGAAAATTCAGTCAGTATGTACATAAATACAAAAAATATATATATACACTGTACTTTGTGGTTTCCTATTCTAGATTAAGACCAGCCAAAAAAGGGAAGCTACTATACTTTATGAACAGAATGCGATTATAGGAATAGTTTCTGCAACATTTCTAAAGAGGTTGATATATGTTTTAAATTATACATCATCAAAGCAGGCATGGGTACATTTTTTTGTGATCATATTACATATTTGTTATTTGATAATTAGTTCTTCTTTACTTTTTGTTCAGTCAAAGCCAAATAGCTAGTGGGCTTATTACCATGATATACCAAAATGCCTGGCTGTTAACCAACATCAGAGGGTCTGAACATTACCGTCTTGAAAGTTCAATTTTTCTTTTTATGCACATGTGCAGCTTAAATTAAGCAAGCAAAGGTCAAAGTCATTTATCTGTAAAGGAGTTACCTAACCACTCTGATCTGTTTTCACTATTTTGTGGTATTAACATGATGTTAGTTGAGGAACAGACCATCTTTCTATGCCTACCAATTTTTTTTTTTTTTTGCAAATCACAAATAAAAAATAAATCGAATATTTTTTTTCCACAAAGACAGATAAAAAATGTTATCAATTAAACGGTTAATAAGACAAATAACACCTGACCTTCTTGGAGTTCCAACCAGCTCAATACAATGGATTTTATGTGCGATCATTCCATCTATATCACATTATCATGTTTTGAACTTTTCGTCCCTGGCTACTTGGTTGTTATACTTGATTGCTACTGTCTACATCAGTGGTTCCGAACCTTTTTTTGGCCATGCTCCACCTAGGCCTCTCTTAAATCATGATGTCCCCTGCTGTAACGTATACCTTATTCTTATTATTACCTGTTCAAAAAGTGAACTCCTACTCACGTGGAAGAAGCCCATAATGTCATTAATTTGGTCTAAACAAACTTCCAAAGAACATGGAAACAAAAGATGGAAAGAATAGTTCAAGTATTGACTATGAAATCATTAAGAAATTGTTAAAAAAAAAAAAAAATGAAGTAATATGAAAATACAGCAAATACAGTTTTGAAAACCTATAATAAGAGACGTGATATTCATAAATATAAAAACTTTAATGACAGCTTTTTCTGTAATATTTTGATCATTTTATATATTTATTGTACGGCAACATTTTATAATCTGTGTTACAATTCATATTATTTTAACTCAAAAAACTATTTCTAAGTAGAAAAACCCAATCCGGTTGTAAAATCATAAATTAAAGGGTTCTTTGCCATCCCTTCTTGGTTTATATAAATATATAAATGTCTCTGTAAAAAATAAAAATTATTTGATTATTTTTTTCTATACTTTTTAACAGTGAATTTCTCTTTTTTCATTTTATAAATTGTTTAACGTGCTTAAATTCTCGTATTGCACCCCACATTGGGACTCGCCAATTACGGTGGGCCTGCATATTCATTTCTTTTGTGTCCTATATATGTGTTTTACAAGTCCTATTGTTAAATGAGCTTTCTCAGTTTATTGGACATGCCTTGTTAGAAGGAGCCTTCTGCTGAAGTGTCTTTCATGCTGTAGAATGCAGCACTTTGTTAAAAAATTGTTTTTTTTTCTTGTTAAAATTTCTAATGATTCTTGTTGCATACATTATTTTGGTTTATAGTGTAAATCTACTGCACTAAATAATAGTTTTGATTGTTTAAAATCCGTAAAATCTTTTACCCTTGCATTTGCTACATACTGTTTCCAATAACTTTAAAAGCTGTGACATCCATCACTTAATAAACCAGTATGTTCTAATAACTGCCATTTCGTGATATGGTGCGTTACATGATGATGCAGTGCTATGGTGATGGCTTAGCTTCCTTTTTCTCGCCCTCTAGGGTAATTCCCTTGCTGATGGCATTTCCAGATACTTGGCAATGGCTGTAGCTCTGCTCTCATTGGAGCAGTGTTTCTTTGATACTGCCAGAATGTTTAAGTGAATGCTGCAAGTAATTGATTTTTGAATTGTTCACTCATTTCCCTCCTTTAACTTTGTGTGTGTGTGTGTTTTTGTCACTTCTTGTAACCTTTATTATTTCAAAAGGTTTATTTTGTCCCTAGTATTTGATTCTCACTCACTTCTGTACCCACCAATGCTTGTTCCAAATGTGATTGCTCAATCAGCATGTAAAGGTTACTACATGTTAGTGCTGTCGTCTTCAAGTAGTTCCCTCTGAAACGAGCACCATCCTCATCAGGGTTTTCTCCCCAGAACCATTCTTGGAAATTTTCTTTTCTGAAAGTAATGTACTGTTTGTAACAGGTTATAATTTATAATAAGTAACTACATAGCATATTTAGTTATTTTTTTTTTTAAGTTCTCCATAATATACTGTAACTAATTTGCTTTTAAAAGTGATGTTCTTCAGCACTGGACATAATTCCTAGTGAGATGGCATCAGTTTACAAATACTGTATGCTTTTTAACACTATAATCCAGAGTTTGTTTATTTTTCTGTTCTCCTGCTTCTTAGTAACGAAAGAATAATGCACTTGAAAATATGTTGACTATGGAACTAGCATGTTTTTACATTCAGAGACTGCTGAGTTAGATACAGGGTCATTCCTCTACTTCAGCGTAGTGCAATCCTGATAAACCTCTTTATTATAAACAAAACCACACCATGTGATAACTCTGAATGTAGTGATAATAGCCATTTTACATGGAGATCCTCCTTTATAGTTAACCATCTCAGCACATCACGAGAGTGCTTCAACCTTGCCTTTAGGCCTCATTTAGGCTACTAATATAAATGACATATTTTGCAAGAATGGATAATTAAGCCTAACCTAGCCAGTCAATCCTCATTCCCTTAACTTTGCAAATATCATGAAATTGAGTTTTGAAAGTCCCCAAAATATTACTGTTAACCACGCTACTTGGTATCTTATTCAACGTGTCTGTGAATTTCTTTTTTGAAGAGAAAGATTCTAACATTTTTGTTACCCTTAACCCTTTTCCACCTTTGCTCCTGTGAACTTACTGGTGAACACATTTTAAAGTGACAGCTTGAATCCCCGTTTGTATTTTCTTCACAATTTAGAATACTTTCATCTTGTCTTCTCTGTATGTTATATAGCTTAAGCATAATTTCTCTGGATTTATAAACTGTACAGTTTGAATGTGGATAGTGACAAGTCCACCATGATTCCTTACTGCTCCTCATAAGGTATACTTTCAAGTTTTATTCACACTACTGTATATTCAAGTTTTTACTGTCTACATTCAGTACTTTACATTCAACAACAAAATGTTTTTCTGTAGCACAATGTAGCTTAAATTGCTTTACAAACTGTTAACGAAAAGATTGTCAAAAATATCAAAACAAATTTGAAATGGATAAGAATAAGAATGAGTAAAGGGTATACCACATCTCTCTATTATAATAAAAAAAAAAATCTAGGGGAAACTAGACTTTTTCCTTCGAGACGTGATCTTTTGAAGAAACTTTTTGGAATAAAGTCCCGCAAAATGGAGACTTTTGACATGAGATTCTTTCAAGTCAAGCCCTACTTACAACAATTTTCAAACAAGACCATGGTCCTCTCACCTCTCATTTGTGTGAATGCTTTTGTCACAGTTCTTGTGCTCACAGCTCTTATAAATTTTAATGTTTTCCTCACTTTAAGTTCCCAGTTAAAGAAGATGTATTATGTCCAAATCTTATTGAAGAATTTCATCACAAAGGGTTATCAACAGAAGAAATGAGTACACAGGCAATCCTAGCACCTAGAAACAAGGAAGTCAAATGAATTTACCGCAATAATGTCGGATCAGTAACACGGCAAAATGGTTAAATACGTATCAATAGACTGTGCTGAAGTAGTTCGTGGTGGTGGTGCGGAAGATGAAAACAACAACGTACAATATCATGAAGGATATCTACAACCGTTAACACCATCCGGTCTTTCACCGCACAAATTACTGTTGAAAGAAGGATGTAGCCAAGAAAGGTAATGTACATCTCACGTGGATAACATTAGACACCAAAGGAGATCTTGATATGCCATTCGTATTAAATTGTTAACAGTTTCCCATTAGAATACCTTTTGCAAAGGCAATTAACAAATCTCAGAGCCAAACCTTCGAAAAAGTCATTTTATTTAATAGAGAGAAAGAAATGAAACGCAATCACAGACAGTTATACTGTACATGGCGTGGATGCCAATATAACACTGCACATGAAAATTAAAATCTATTTAAATTGTACTTTCACATTCCAATACATGAGCGGCAGAATTGCAAAGAGGCTAGCGCATAGTGCTGGCCAGGGTGTTGGCGAGAGAAGCGAGTGGGGGCAAAGCCCTTTAGTAGTACATAAAAATAAATCAATGTGCAGTTACATAACACACATACAAGTGATAAAAATGAATCTATGTAAGGACTGTACTTTTTCTGAGTCTCTAATGATAAGTCGGATGTTATGGTCAGATGAAGAGGGCAAAAAATAAAATTCTGTGGTGCAAGATGCTAGAGAAAAATCTTACAATAAACGTCAGCTACCACATATTTGAATTTGGTTGACATCCGTCTCTAATGATTCTGCTTACTAAGGGATATTCATTAGTCATTACCACCACTCTGCAGTATTTCTGTTTTTTTCAACAGCAGTTTGTTAAATTGCACCATTGAATTGACCTTCTGCTTGTTGAAGCAACTCAGATATGCACAAATATAAGGCGTACTTTCAACCTGATAATCTTTTCAACCGCTTTTCTTTCCTAATTGTTTACCTCTCTCAGACTATTCTCTGCAATATTTATATGAATGGAAGTGCCATGATAGCCAATTAATGAGCTATTACTGGGCAGAACTCCTGACCAATGATTCTTTTGGGGGCGGGATGTTTCATTTCAGAAGATCATTCTGGCTTGCATGTGCTTCCTAGCCATTCATATGAGGATTTTTCTGGAAGTGGTTTATTTAATTATATTTTAGCCAGTGTGTTTTGGGTGCTTTGAGTGTACAACTGGATATCTGATATAGATATATATAGATATATATAGATATATATAGATATATATATATAGATATATATATATATAGATATATATATATAGATATATAGATATATATATATAGATATATATATATATATATATATATATAGATATATAGATATATATATATAGATATATATCTATCTATATATATATATATATATATATATATATATGAATTATGTGACATGGGTAAATTGAGTTTTCTTTCTTTCATGAATGTTTTGATAGAGCATTGTACAAAGCCTATTGTGTGAAAATTTGGTGTTTCAGTTCTCCATAAAGACATGAGGCGTAATATTTTTTCTCAGCCATTACTACAAACAACAACACAGAACAAGTAACAGATAAAATATATATATATATTATTTATTTATTTATTTGTGTATGGAATATTCCTGCCTTATTCGTCATGCTGTTTGGTTGGGTTCTAGTAACTCGGGCAATTTTGATTATCAATGAATGGATTAAATTAAACACATTTTTTTAAAAAAGGAAAATGAGATGTGCTTCTTGCCAATGGTTATTTTTGCTTCAAGAATATAAGGCAGATCAGTTTCTGTTGACGGAAGATATAATATAAACATGCTTTGTTTCTTTTATCTTTCTCATAGTGTGTAATTTCGTACACAAGCAGCTATGTACCTGCTACTGAATTTTCCATTTAACTTTGTTGATTTGCACAGTAGTGTACATGTTCTGTTATACAGAAGGTGACGTTTAAGGAGGTTGAGTTGTCATCACTATGCCTGACAAGCACTATCCAAAATCTGTTTGTGTTATAATAACATATAAAGTAAAAAATGTGAAGGAAACCAATATGACTAATTGACTTTGTCTTCTAGACATTCTTAACTGTTCCTGATCTTGTATTTTTAAGATAAGCCTGGATCCACCAATAAAACAAGGACAAACTCGCTATCATTTCTTAATTCTGCTCTTCTCAAAAGATGAAGACATCTCCTTAACTCTAAACATGAATGAGTGAGTTTTCAACCCAGTTATCTTATTCTCATTTATTTCTGAATCATTTCTGGTAGTGTTCTGGTCATTTCTAGTAGTGTTCTTGTCTCATAGGCACATATAAGAAGTGCATTATAACTTGTAGGGTGTAGTATCTTTCAGTTTGCATCGCCTAAGGCCCTTCAAGTTCTGAAAAAAGCATTAGACAAGTTTCTTCTTGTTTTGTTAATATTGATGTCTTATCTCTGTAGGGAGGATGTGGAGAAAAAATTTGAGGGCAAGCTGACCAAAAACATGTCTGGCTCTCTCTATGAGATGGTCAGCAGGGTAATGAAAGCTTTAGTCAACAGGAAGATAACAGTTCCAGGCAACTTCCAGGGGTGAGTTTTTTTTTTTTTTTTTTTTTTTCAGTTTTCAGATATTTTACTACAGTACATGATCCCAAATGTAAATGATGAGTTGCATAATATATGCAAGCTCTTATAGCGAGCATACTGCCAATTTATTTATGTACGTAAACACTTATGTATGTATGTATGTATGTTGTAGTGCTTCAATTCCATTAACTTCAGATAATTATTTTTGAGGTTTCTTCACTGAGCATGGGCTCTCAGAGTATTTGTACTTAGTTACCATTATAATATAACGAAGTACAAGCCTCTGCCCCAAAAATGCATAATTCAATTTAAGTAAGCAGTTAACAAAAATAAAAGTTAATGATTAGTGCAGTCCATTAATTCATCTTTCTAACCCGTTTATTTAGGGCAGGGTATGGAGCAGCTGGAACCTATCCCTGCAATTATAGGGCACAAGGCAGAAGCAACACTTGGGGCAACGGTGCTAGTACATCGTTAAATAAATACACACACACACACACACACACACACACACACACACACACGGACCAATTTAGAAAATCCACCTTGCCTAACCTGCATGTCTTTGGACAGTGGGGAAAAAAAATATATACTATGCAGCCATAAAGAAGGAATGAATCCCAAGTGTTTTGGACCATGAAAACAGAAAAGGGGCTCGTCTGTCCTTTTTCTTGTATTTGTCAAATCATAGCAAAATGGAGAAAGGAAAAGAATAGGGCTAGGCTATGGCCGAACTCTCCATACCAGAAGAACATTTCGACAACCACTGGCACTGTCCAGTTGCATGTCAATCTTGGTTATTAAAAGGTTTCAAAATCGAACTATTTTGGAAATTTCAAATTGTACTGAGAAGACATAAGAAAGTCATATAATTTGTCATCTCCTGTGATAACTAGTCACATAATCTGACATCCTTAAGGTGACGAGATCCATTAGTTCCAGTCATTACTTTGATGTCCTCTCGAACTAGAAGTCATTTAATGTGCTGCTGGCCTTACTGGCATTTCTGCTGTTAAATAAATAAGCCACATGGGGTCTACAGTTAGGCACTGTTATGGTTTTTCTGATTTAAGCTAATTGACCGCCATCTTCTTACTTGTCATTCTATAATTTCATAAGCACATGTTGATTTTTAGTATTGTATAAAGTGACAAAAGTAAGATGGCCTGGAGTGTAATCAGTAACAATTGAATCCTAACTTTCCCACTCAATTTGCCATCAACAGCAGTAGTACCACCACAGCAAGATGCTGAGAAAAGAAATAATAAATAACAATGTCAGTTCCAAAGTGATAAAAAATAAGGTATGGATTAATTTCAGATACCTTTTTATCAAGAAAATTTCTGCCAGCCTTGTTTGGTATTAATGTATACCAAAAATGAATCATAATCTGGAAATGATTTTTGAATTTTTTTTCTTTTTAATTTTCTGTTGATGTGATACTAGCCTTTTAGCAGGAGAGGATTTTAGTGCTCACTCTGCATTAGATTTTGGTAAGTCATAATAGATGTACCTGATGACACATTTAGAGCTTCATTTTTTTTTTCCTCATTCTTTCTTGGGGTGTTTCTTGCTATAGATCTCTGGAAATATTTTCATTCATGCAGAGAGGAAATACTTATTTTGTGTGTTGCTTAGGAGTGCAGCCAGACGCCGCTGTTCCCAGCATAATGCAGAGCAGATGATGTTCTTTTACTTATTTTCTCATTTAATAACAAATGTGGTGTGCATTTGTTAGTATGCCTTGTGAGTACTCAGATCTGGGAGCCATGAAGTCGCAATAAAGCTAGAAAATCTTTTAAACATCTTTTTTTTTTTTCTTTTTTTCTTAAGCAAGGTAGAAAAAAAAACAATTCCCAGGCATTTAATACATAGGAAACTTCCTCCCCATAGATTTATTTTTCCTCATTGCTAGTATGTATGTGAATTTTAATTAGTTTAAAGGATAGCATGCTTAAAGGATTTGTATGGGTTACTGTCCAAATCTAAAGTTATCTAATTGCTACCAAGTAGAAAAGAAACCATATGTTCCTTTCATATTTGTATTCTTTCATTTTTATGTGCCCTCATTCCCGTCTTGACCCCTTTTACAAAAGAATTTTAATTTTTATTTTAATATAAAATAAGAAAATACAAGCTATAACTAAATGAGTGTTGAAAGAAAAAAAATGTGGAATATGAAATTATTTCCCCTTGGAACTAAAGGTTCTCTCACAGCACAGACAATTTTTATTTTTTGAAGTGAAAAATGTGATGGCTGTTTTTCAGACTAAGTCTAATCTTTTCATTTGTGAAAAAGTTGTGCATATACTGCAAAACTTTTATCTATTTTTTTTTTTTTCCAAAATGGTAGAATTTCCCTAAGTAACTTGATATATTGAACCTCATCATGTTTGTCTGCTTCATAAACACCAACATGCCAAAAGAAGAATCTGAATAGTGTGTATGTGTGTATATGTATCTTCATTTCATAAGTAATCTATTCATTTGCCAGATGGGTGTTACTTATTTATACCTAAGAGGAAGCTATAGATTAGGCCAATATCCTTTTTGGAACTTCCGTAAAGTTTTGTCTGTCCACTTTACTACACAACTTTGTAAAATCAAACACTCCAAAAAATCATGGAGCACATGCATACCTCTGCTACCATCTGAGCCAATATCCTAGTATTTTAATTAAAAATCCTGGTATTATATAAATTTCAATGAGTTATTTATTTTTAAGAAAGAACTTGGAGATATCCCGAAAAGACAAAAATAATCACTTTATTCTGTAAACTTAGAATTTACTAAGTTAGAATAAAAAGAATTTAGTAGCTATTGCAAAAAATAGCTGTTATCAGCTATATTCATGATGTAGGTAAAGTTAGTATTTTTTTTAAAATGGCTTTATTAAAGAACTGCCTTCTTAAAATGCAAGTCAAGTAGAAAAACAACCACTAACATAGTCTTTAAACTGTCACTTTTTTTAACGTTTTAACTGCAAAAATTACTTTTATTTGGACAATTTAAACAAATTGTGCCGTCAAACAATGCATCCACTTTCATATAAATTGCTAGAAAAGAGTAGACTGGTGACATCACTGGTCCAGTATTGAGCTGATGGAAGAACTCAGAATCCCAAGAATCAAAGCGTCCACATAAGCTGTGCTTTCCATAGCAAGTCCATTCCCTTACTGCTGCATTGAATCAGTCAAAAAAGCGTAAATCGAACAAATTCATATTAAAGATGTATAAATAGAAAAATATTCAGTAATAAACTGCTTGACATCTCATTATGTAATATTTACATTTGTATGTATCTTGCAAATAATAGAGTTGTTCATTTTCATTTGCCACATATTGACCTTTGATCATATTGTGCTGGTGTTTTGCTGCTACGTACGAGGTGTGGCAGAAAAGTAATGAGACTGATTTTTTATTTACCAAAGTTTTTATTTTTTTCAAACATCAATGTTATCCCCTTCAAAGTAATTCCCTTGGGCAGCTACACACCGATGGAGACGTCGTTCCCACTGTTGGTAGCAGCTCTGGAAGTCTTCAACCGGTATGGTCTTCAGCATGTCCGTTACACTCTTTTGGATGTTTTCTAAAGTCCCAAAATGACGTCCTTTGAGGACATTTTTCAGTTTAGGAAAAGGAAAGTCACACGGACTGAGGTCCGGTGAATAAGGGGGCTGGGGAACCACAGGAATGCCTTTTGAGGTCAAAAATTCTGTTATGGAGAGGGCAGTTTTTGGGCACCATTTTCACACAGACCTTTCGCATGTGCAAATGTTCAGTCAAAATTTGATGAACGGTAAATCTGTTCAAATTTAATTGTTCACTCAACATTCTTAATGTTAAACGACGGTCTAATCTCACAAGAGTGTTCACACGTTCGATGTTTTCATTGGTTTTCTAAGTTGAAGTCCTCCCTGTGTGAACGGTGTTCATCTTCAACGTGTTGTCTGCCTTCCAAAAATGATTTGTGCCTGCGAAAAACTTGAGCTCGAGATAAAGAATGTTCCCCATAGGCCTGTTTTAACTTTTCAAACGTCACACTTGCCGTTTAATGGCACAACGTTGCTCCAAATTCCGCTGTTTCATTTTGCATGACGCACAACCAAAAACACAACTTCGCTAATAGCAGTCACAAAAATCACGTAGTTAACGGAAGGAGTTGAAACTCGCACTGAGCTATGGCAGGGTACTGATACACGTGCTCTATCAAGGACAACAGCGCAGCGTTGCCAGATCGCTTGCAGTGTTGCCAGTCTCATTACTTTTCTGCCACACCTCGTATTATGGTTACTAAAATAATTGTGATTAATTTTCTTCTGACACTTCATTATGCTTTTTATTTGTAATGTTTACCTTACAATAGCAAACTTAACAGTCATTTCCATTTTCAGAATGCAATTCTTGCACTAATAATCAGTCCTGTTCTGGGAGGCTTTTTGTCATTCATCATCAAGGTTTAGAAAATCTAAATTGAATGTTTCTGAAGTTTTATTAAATGTGGTGTTACTTTTTTGCTTTGTGACTTCGTGCTGTGCTTTTCCTTTGATGTTCCTCATGGGCAAATAAGTTACTGGCCAACTTATGTGATTTATTTTTGGGTAGGGTTCATTAATAAAGTAATATTGTGTTGGTATGCAATTTTAAAAGTTATTAGTGGTTTTTATTACATTTTAAGCATCATTTTTGAATATGTGCTTATTTCTTCTGCGGGGTGCTTGAGCTATTCAGTTTACTGACTGTTCCTAGCATAATGGAACAACCATAGTTAAAAGACTTTCTTTTAAAGCTTTCATTCTGTTACTGCTGTTTTTCAGATGTCAAGTAAAAACATTACTAAAAGTCAGCTATTTTGGCCATGAACATTGAGCAAATTCAGGTCAATATTAAAGTATATTTTGTGTAGTGTTTTTTATTGTACAAAAATGTGTTTACACAGTGTTCATTTAATATCTAAATAGAAAAGCAGAGCTAACTAGATGCCTTTACAGTCTTATTTGTTTATTATTCCTTTAGTCATTTAACACTCTTTGTAGATATCTGGATGAGTATACTTTTCTGTTAACAGTAGTGTAATGTAATTCTTGGAACTGTATTTTTTTTTAATATAAAGTATTCATCTATTAAGCTTTTTTGCTTCTTTCTTTGCTTAATGTTTTAAGAGCATACAGTATGTAGTTTTCTCTAGTCAAATGATCTCTTTCTGCATTTTGTTAATAAGTAACTTTGATTGCATAACCTTGTCTGAGTTTGTCAAGTTTCAGAAATGGTGAAGCAAAGCTTAAAAAAACCTAAAATGTAATCCAAAATGCTGCCTTTGAAGTTCATTTTGACACTATCGAATAGAAAACATTTATTTCATGTGTATGATAGCCACTAGGAGCCACCAGGAGGCAGCTGGATAAAAAGCATCAATTCTTATGAATCAATAGAGTACCACCATGTAAAATTGACTTTAGTTATACCACAGAAAATCAGGCAACAGAAGATTTTACAATACAACTGATTGCATTGTACAATGAGTCAAGTACATTAAGTTTTACTGTATTTATATACAGATATAAATATGGAGAAAAATGAACAGGAAATCGAATCAAATTGAGAACTTAAGTAATTTAATTTAGAACTAAATGCATTAGATCAAATAAAGTAAACGAGCTGTATAGACAGATGAGTTATCTGGTGTAAGGTCACTGTACATGTCAGTATTTAAGATCAGCTGTCGGATGAGTGTTCATTTTGATTCTGTTCTTCACCCAGTATGTGCTCTGGTAGGGCAAACAAATTATCATCACTTAAACACTTCTATGAGTTTGCGAGTGCCTGTGTGTGCGTCTGTGCAGGTGTACGTGTAAATTTATTAAGTACCACAAACTACTTGTGCAAATATTTTGCATATCAATAAGCCTGGTCCCATGACTAAATGTAACATAAACATTTTCTACGACAGTTATCATTAGACATACTGTAATGGTCAGAACATTTAGGACACCTCATTTTTTCCAGTTTTTCTTCAAAGCTAATCAGTTGAAATGCAATATATGACCTACAGTGATGAAAAGGTAAGCGGTAAACTGCCTGAGGTTTACATGGAAAGTTTAGGTTAGCAAAATTGAAGGAAAAAAAAAATCTGAATATTACAAATGGGCTTTCTTCAGGGATCAACTAATAGGTTACAACCTACAGATGTTCTGCAGCAATTAAAGTAAGTTAAGCCTTGCAGGTTGAAGCAAACAGTTTGCACATGTGTCACAACTTGTGTTGATTACTTATAAACCCTCTGCCCGACTTAAAGCAGAGTTGAAACAGACTGTGTTGCTACACCCTCTGAAGTACTGTTTAGACAATATTCCAGTGATATTGGCAAGAAAACATCAATTAGCAAATTACATGAGACAGAGCATTATCACCCTTAGAAGTGTAGGCCTTTCATTTAGAGAAATTGCCAAAACAATCCAAGTGTCGGTGAGTAGTGTGCTATACAATCCAAAGGCAGTTGGAAACTGGAAAAAACTCTGATAGGAAGAAAGACCTGGCAGCCCCAAAGTCACAACTCAGACTTTGTTCAGTTTGCAGTAGTCCACAGCCAGTATGTCAAGGCCCTATTGTCCTTTAAGGAATGGCTTTCTTACTGCCACTCGCCCTGTCAAACCTGTAGCACAAGTCTCCTCTTCACAATTGCTTTTTTCTGATCTTCACTGTTAAGCTGTGCTTGAAGCTGCTGTTCTATTAGGTGCTTATCACACAAGCAGGTGACCCTCAGAATGTTCTCTTCTACTTGGGTTGTAGACTTTGGGTCTGCCAGATCTCATCCTATAAGATTTTCTTCCAGTTTTCCAAATGCCTTTGGATTCTGTATGTGTCTGTGTGTGTATATATATATATATATATATATATATATATATATATATATATATATATATATATATATATAAAAAGGAGTCTTGGAAGGAGATGAGACGTTTTATTTATATACTGCTCAAAAGAATTAAAGGAACACTTTTTAATCAGAGTATAGCATAAAGTCAGTGAAACTTATGGGATATTAATCTGGTCAGTTAAGTAGCAGAGGGGGTTGTTAATCAGTTTCAACTGCTGTGGTGTTAATGAAATTAACAACAGATGCACTAGAGGGGCAACAATGAGATGACCCCCAAAACAGGAATGGTTTAACAGGTGGAGGCCACTGACATTTTTCCCTCCTCATCTTTTCTGACTGTTTCTTCACTAGTTTTGCATTTGGCTACAGTCAGTGTCACTACTGGTAGCATGAGGCGATACCTGGACCCTACAGAGGTTGCACAGGTAGTCCAACTTCTCCAGGATGGCACATCAATACGTGTCATTGCCAGAAGGTTTGCTGTTCCTCCCTGCACAGTCTCAAGGGCATGGAGGAGATTCTAGGAGACAACCAGTTACTCTAGGAGAGCTGGAGAGGACCATAGAAGGTCCGTAACCCATCAGCAGGACCAGTATCTGCTCCTTTGGGCAAGGAGGAACAGGATGAGCACTGCCAGAGCCCTACAAAATGACCTCCAGTAGGCCACTGGTGTGAATGTCTCTGACCAAACAACCAGAAAGACTTCATGAGGGTGACCCAAGGGCCCCATGTCCTCTAATGGGCCCTGAGCTCACTGCCCAGCAGCATGCAGCTCGATTGGCATTCGCCATAGAATACCAGAATTGGCAGATGCACCACTGGTGCCCTGTGCTTTTTACAGATGAGAGCAGGTTCACCCTGAGCACGTGACAGAAGTGAAAGGGTCTGGAGAAGCCATGGAGAACATTATGCTGCCTGTAACATCATTCAGCATGAGCAGTTTAGTGGTGGGTTAATGATTGTCTGGGGAGGCATCTCCATGGAGGGTCACACAGACCGCTACAGGCTTGACAAAGGCACCTTGGCTGCCATTAAGTATCAAGATGAAATCCTTGGACCCATTGTCAGACCCTATGCTGGTACAGTGGCTCCTGGTGCACAACAACTCCTGGCCTCATGTGGTGAGAGTATGCAGGCAGTTCCTGGAGGATGAAGGAATTGATACCATTGACTGGCCACCACACTTTCCTGACCTAAATCCAATAGAACACCTCTGGGACATTATGTTTTGGTCCATCCAATGCCACCAGGTTGCACCTCAGACTGTCCAGGAGCTCAGTGATGCCCTGGTCCAGATCTGGGAGGAGATCCCCACAACACCATCTGTCATCTCATTAGAAGCATGCACCGATGTTGTCAGGCATGTATACAAGAACACAGGGGCCATACAAAGTGCTGCATAATTTTGAGTTGCTGCAATTAAATTTTGGCAAAATGGACTAGCCTGCCACATAATTTTTTCACTCTGATTTTTGGGCGCCTTTGAATTCAGGGCTCTGTAGGTTGATCATTTTCATTTCCATCAAACGATGTGGCATCCTTTCGTTCCTAACACATTACCCAGTCTATATCATTATAGATATCCTGGAGGATTTCTTTTTCCCATTGAGATCTGATGTGTTTTCAAAGTGTTCCTTTAATTTTTTGAGCTGTTTATTTATATATATATATATATATATATATATATAAATGTTTTTTTTTTTATTACTTTAACACATTATTCTATTTTGGTATTTTGCTAGTATATATATATATATATATATATATATATATATATATATATATATATATATATAATATATACTAGCAAAATACCACCATGAGCAGTAGTGTATTAAAGAAGCAATGAAAAGAAAAGGAAACATTTTGAAAATAACGTAACATGATTGTCAATGTAATTGTTTTGTCACAGTGATGAGTGTTGCTGTCATATATATATATATATTTACACATAAACATATATATATATATATATATATTTATACACACACACACACACACACACATATATATATATATATATATATATATATATATATATATATATATATATATATAAACATATCTATACATATACATACATATCTACATATATACACACACAGCTATTTCGTATCAGTGCAATACGCTGCTTGTTAAAACGGATAACTCCCACTCTTACGTGCAAGTCTGCGTGGATATTCTGAACTATCATATTTGTTCAAGTTCTATTTAAATTTTAAATAGAAGGAATTTTTATTTAGTCGACAGAAATCTCTTTGGTAGGAATGGTAAAAACAGACAGGAATATTATTCCTGAATAAATCAACTCAAACCTTAAACAACTTATAATATTTTGCTCTCCATAAAAATATATCCTGTCTAAATTATACAAGTTATAAATAAACGTTAACAGAACAAACATTCAAATTTCTTTACTCTTATGTAATTTTATATAAAAATAAACTTAGATTTTAAATATCCCAAAAGATTTTGCTCTCCATAAAAATATATCCTGTCAAAATGATACAAATTCAAATATGAACATGCTGCATAACAAAACCTGGAAATATAAATAAAATGTGTTCCTTTCAGCAATAACACATCAAATCATTCAGTTGTCTTTGCTCAGATGTCATTTTAGAGCTGGACGCCTGCCATCTTTTTTTTGGCCACAAGTTCGTTTGTTTGCTGTGAGGTTCCGTGTTGTGGAGATTCTCAGGATGGATTGCAGGTGCTCATCAGTGAGGCGACTCCTGTGTGCTGTTTTGTTAGTCTTTATCACTGAGAAGAGCTTCTCACACAGATATGTGCTACCAAACATGCACAAGGTTCGAGCCGCATGTAGATGGACTTTTTTTGTTCTTCAAAGTCACCAAAGCGCCGTGCAAACTCAGTGCGCTCAGTTTATCAGCAAAGTGCATATTTTGGGAACACCGTAGTGACGACTTGGTTCAACATTACTTGGCAACAGGGAAAGTGGGGCAAGTTGCACTGGTGCATTTGTGTCTCCCATAAAAGCAGCTTCACTTGAAATCACGTTGTGATTGTGCACGGGTAAAAACGTCCGCTGAAGTGTCAGATTCTTATTTAATTCTTCTGCTTTCTGTATCTTCTGCATTGCATTCAGGTCTTTCTGGTTACCCTGATGTTTTGTCTCATAGTGCCGTCTTAGATTAAATTCTGTAATTACAGCCACATTAGCTCCACAAATGAGACACACGGGTTCAGTAAACATATACTCAGCCTCCCATCGGTTTTTAAAGGCTCTATTTTCAGAATCAACTTTTCTCTTCAGCATCGTAAGCTAGCTCGCAATAACTTGCAGCATCATAAGCTAGACTTGATTAATGCGGTAAGTGTTCGGCAAGGCAGCTGAAGCGCTGCATTATGGGATCTGTAGTTTATTGTGTTACCAGCGCTTCATATACCCGGCCATTAATAACAATAATACAGTATATAAAATGATCTCGGGCGGATATAATTACACGGGCGGATGTGGCCCGCGCCCTTGAGTTTGACACATATGGACTAAATAGAACTTGAAAAGATATATTTTTCAAATGTGATCGCAATTCAGATAGAGTTGACGCGACTACAGCCTGCATGCCTCAATAAGTCATCCTGCCCTCGCTCTTACTTTTTTACCGTTCATCTAATGAATACACTGAGTATGGCTTTACCAAAACAATCATTGATGGCGAATAAAGTATCTATTATTCGAGTATGTAGATCGGATATATATATATATATATATATATATATATATATATATATATATATATATATATATATATATATATATATATATATATATATATATATATATATATATATATATATATATATATATATATATATACACCTGCATATCGCAGCGGAGACGTAGTGTGTTAAGCTATGAAAAAGAAAAGGGAACATTTTAAAAATAACGTAACATGACTGTCAATAATAAACAGCTCATCTTCTTCTTTATCTGAGACCCGACACACTGCATGCACGGGTTTTTTTACACTGTCTTCTTTAGCGGGACATTGACTTTTTCCACCGTGTGCTTTGTTTCCACAGTAGCTGCATTTATGAATATGCTTGTATGTATCAGACGCTTCATATTTTTTTCTGCCTTTTCAATTGTGTAATTCGTTTTTTGTTTAGCGCTCTTTGGAACTGTTGCTTTTTGTCTGTGCACTGCGTCAGTTCACGTGAGCCGCTCGGTGTACATGCATCAAAGTTTCCCAGCTGTGCTGGTGCCATGTCGCTATGTCCATGGCTATATCTAATGTTACCGAAGTCCCGGCACTTAAAACTTTCTCTCGCAGTTTCGCTGAGTTTGTGCCATACACCACCCTGACCATCTCATCTTCCTCTGCATAAGCACAGTCCTTCACCCGTGAATATTTACCCGTGGCAGTTTGCTATTTAATTGCCGCTGACGGACGGCCTTATATGGGTAGGCACTAAATTACAAACGCCAGCGGCAGCCTGTCTATGAACTTAATTTAAAGTTTAGGTTTACATCGTGCTTTGTTTCCGAAGTAGCAGAACTCATGAATCTGGTTGTATATGTCACTCGCTCGCTTCTTATTGTTTCGCTGCCTTCTCAATTATATAATGCATGTTTTCTTCAGCGCTTTTTGGGCCTCTTCCTGGTTTTCTACGTACTGCGTGATTACATGGAAGGCGTGATGATGTCACACGAAACTCCGCCCCCACGGGTTTCAAGCTCATCTCCATTACAGTAAATGGAGAAAAACAGCTTCCAGTTATGACCATTACGCATAGAATTTCGATATGAAACCTGCCCAACTTTTGTAAGGAATAACCCTACCAAATTTCAGCCTTCTACCTACACGGGAAGTTGGAGAATTAGTGATGAGTGAGTGAGTGAGGGCTTTGCCGTTTATTAGTATATATATATATATATATATATATATATATATATATATATATATGAAAGCCCTACACTTTTAAGGTTAATGATGCTTTGTCTCATTTTGTTTGTTAATTGCAGTTTTCTTGCCATTATCACTGCAATATTTTTGAAGTAGTGTCTGTTTTAACACTGCTTTAAGACAGAAGGTTTTTAAGTAATCGGCACAAGTTGGGACACCTACGCAAACTGTTTGCTTTAACTTGCAAGACTTAATTTACTTTAATTGCTGCAGAAGATCTGTAGGTTGTAACCTATTAGATCTTCCCTGAAGGAGGCCCATTTGTAATATTGTGACATTTCCTTTTTTCAGGTTTTGCTAACCTAAACTTTAAATTTAAACCTTTGGCAGTTTACTGCTTACCTTTCCACCATTTTGGGCATTTAATTGCATTTCAACTGATTAAATCTGAAGAAACACTGAGATTCTAAAACTTTTGACTGGTAGTGTAGTTATTTATGTTCACTGGTAGTTGACTCATATGCATTATATTTTGCTGTCATATTGATAATTTAGTGGATGTGTACACCTTTAGGAAAATGTGATCTGTACAATTAGCTTGAAAGTTGGTGTGCTGTTCTTTTAGTTGACCTCATTTATTGATTGTGATCAACCACCTTTGATGTTTTCTCACTAATGATACAAACATCCTAAAAATTGGATCACTCAAGCTCATTATTATTCCTGTTGGGTTAGATGGGCAAAATAAATACATTTTTGTCCTGTTGTGTTAATTTGAGCACATTCTTTTAGACTTTGCATTGCTACAGTTCAACTTTTGTTTTTGTACACTGAAATACTATCATGTCCTTATCACTGCTGCAGTGAATTATTGCAGTAATTTTTTTATTTCAGTCCTGCATCTTCACAATGTGCATTCCGATTACAGCAGGTTCAAAATGCAACTGCAACAGTTTTGATATACGGTAGACCAAAAAAGCACAAACTCTTGCCTTTATGAGCTTAAATATACTGCCTTCCAGCATTACATTATCTGCAAAATTCTGGAACTGAGTTATGCTGTTAGTTCCTAAATCCAAACTTACACTGTCTGTCCTCATTGGTTGTCTTGTATTAATCATTTAAATGCTTGGTCACGTTTTTCATATGTGCTAGTTATATTTACCTCATCATCATGGAGCCAGTGTTCACTATTATGTATTCTGTCAATTTTCCTCAGTGTGACATTGTAGTTCTTAAAATTTTGTTTTAGCATTTAGACCATGTTGATGATCTTTCATGAAAATGATATATTTTAACAATGGCCATTTTTGATGTTACCATTAATGGAAATAATGTGAAAAGTACACTTTTATATAATTGTATGAAAGAAATGAGACTTTTTAAACATAGAAAACTATAGTGTTTTCTGTTTATAGACTAATAGGTTTGAAAACAGGTTTTTATTTTATTTCTTTTATATTCACCCTGAAAGCTACTACTGATTGTATTTTAATTAAATAATTTGTAATACATTCTACTTCACATGTAAGCCACCCACAATGTTAAATCTTGTAATTATTAGTTTTTTTTTAGTTGAAATACATGAGTTCATACTTGTACTTTTTATTGGTACTTCTATAATTATTAATGCAAATAAAATCACTACTGTAAAAAGCAATTTGGGGAGTTCTGAGAAAAGCAATTAAGTTTATGGAATGGGATATAAAGGTTCTCAACTGAAAGCATATGTGGTACTTGGCAGCATTCAAGCAAATTAAAAGCTGATTTCACTTTGTTTTTGGCTTTCTTCAAAATATTTTATGAAAATGTTCTTTGTAGTACTTTTCAATTATAATGAAAATGCTTTGTGATACAGCAAAATTAAGCCCATGCTTTTTTCTTTTATTAAGTATATTAGTTAAGTGGTATCTCTCAGTATTGACAAGTATGATCCTGAAGGTGACAAATATGAAGTACAGCAATGCACACATGATTTTTGTTAGAGGAGTTGGATGGTAGTGATTGTCTGCCTGTGTTTAACAGTTGAAACCAGATTGAAATGAATCCTTTGGAAATTACAATCTCCAAGAAAAAAAAAAGAGAGAGAGACCTGGAGTAATTTATATCATAAAAGTTTCAAACCTTGGTACTTGTTTTATTGTTCTGGTTAAGGTTAATGCTAAGATAACATAGCTTTAGTTTTTTTGCCATTAAAATAACAGTTGCTTGGAATTTGATTTTGGTGAAGCTCAATGCAAATAATACTTGAACACAAATATATGGCACAACTCAATTAGTAATATTTATTCCTGAAAACAGTCTAACAAAAAATTGCAAAAAATCTTCCCTTTCAAGATGTCATCTTAATACATCTCTAACTTGCTGGCAAGTGCTGTTATGAAACCCAATAAATGCTAATTGTGAGTGTACAGTGAATGGGGGTGATTCTGTAATCTGAAAAATACTGCCATTGCATGCAAGGAAGAAGTTCATAATACTTCTAATTAAAAAGACTGCTGCACAATGGTCATTGCAAAATCCTTTAACTTCCTGGTGGCTTTTCCTATGAAGTAAGTAGATGGTTTGGGGTGAGTCATGAGGTCGCTGGAAAGAGATAAGGAAAGAAAAGGATAAAGGTCCAAGTCTTTAGAGGTGCTATCCAGTGACCTGAGATGAAGACTGGACTCCTTCAATACTGTGTCTTTTCAGAGAGTCCTTGGGTGCCACTGGTTTGACTTTGTGTAGAATGAGCAGTTGCGTTGATCACAGAGTCCCGACTGAGGTACATTACCTGCATTGTGAGGGAGCATCAGTTGTGGCACTACGGCCATGTGGCTCGATTCTCCAAGGGTGATCCGACTCGGGATCCTCATTGTTGAGGATGTAAGCAGCTGGACCAGGCCAAGGGGAAGCCCATGTATTTTCTGTGGTAGATAGAAGGTCATTTCTGGAGGGTAAGACTGGACTGGTCTGCCTGGGGGGGTGTTGAAACCAAGATCCCGAGCTGTTTCATCATGTGGTGGGTGCGACAACACACTGTACTCAGAAAATAAAGCCTTTGAGGTTTTTTTAATCCTAAATGGAGTGTTAGTCTCCTGTATCAGAGTGTTGGGAGCTGTGATGCTTAATTGCAAATTATTATAAAAAATAATACAACTAATCAAACCTTAAATAGTACTGATTCCAAAATGTCCGCTCTAGTATGGACAATACCATGAATATTTTTCTGTATAATTTTACTCAAGTTGGAGAACACATTAAGAGGGATTTTTACCTCAGTGCAGGAATTTCATCTTTTCACATCCTTCTGTTTGCTGCTGTTCTCTGTACAAATCATAGACTTGTGGCTAAAAAAAAAAAAAATACTGGTCACCTTTTTCTATAATCCATTTCTTTATTGGGGAATGAGATGTTTTTATTTTCTGTTAAGTTGAAATGTCCATTGATGACCATATCACCGCTGCCATTTAGTATAACCAATCTTTTCAGGCACAATATTTTCAGACTTAATAGCTTAGTCATGCCATTGATTTTCTTTTTTTTTTTTTAAAAAAGCTCAACAGGGACAAAGACAGGGTACTACTCCCAAAATAGAAGTGATCCTTAATCTTATTATACTATGGATGTGAGGTTCTTTTTCTTTCTTTTTTTTTTTTTTTGCTTACATACCTCTTCTGATTTAAAATCTAATTGTTTAGTGCTAAGGAGTTTAGGTCTTTTTTCAGATGACCAAAACTTCCACTTCCAGTCAAAATCCCAGCTCTGTTTGGCAAACAAAAGCCACTTCATTGTTGTTAATCTTTGCCATCAGGCAATTTGGAAGGGTTGCCAGAACAAAGTCTTTATTGTGAAGAAACAAACTTATTGTTGGCTTGAAAATTTAATAACCCAAACACACAAGCAGAAATTGCAACTCTCCAACTGTGACCCTTGGAAACTTTGTTAAATTTTGCATGCATCTTACTACGTTGAAGATTCGTCATTTTGCTTGTGTGTTAAATGATGCTTTAGTGCATTTGAACTTTCTAATTTTTTCTCTAATCACGCTAAGTGGCATGTTTAGTTTTGCATGTTTGTATTCAATGCATGATCTGTAATTATCAAAGGCTACCTTATTTGTTTTTTGATTTATCGATTTTTCTTTTATACCCTGTTGAAATGAGGACTTTAAAAATGTTCATTAGAACTAAATTACATATAAATTAACAGATCTTTTTAGGTAATTCATGTTGCTAAATTTTTTTTTTTTTAAATTAAAAAGGATGACGGTGTATACCTCCTTTTTTGTTTTTGGTTCTCCAGATGAACAGCAGCAGTAAGTACAAGTTAGGAATCTGTCCTCGAACCTGCACATCTTTGGGGATGTGAAAGGAAAATACACACAGACAAAGGGAGAACTCCGCACACAACAGTTAGGTGAACAATTTGAATTGTAAGACAGCAGTTATAACCACTGTAGTACCATCTTGCATCAACTATTTTTTTTATTTTATGTGCATATTTTATCTATTCTAAATATTCCTTATGAAGCAATGTGCCTTATAATTAAGCCTTACAGTAGTTTTTTAAATTTTGGGAATGCAGTTTAGCTAATCTGTGCTGTTGATTTAGGATTTTGTATGTCTTTTATGTTTGTTTATCAGTGATACTAAAGATTTTGGAGCCCACCATACATACTATATGTTAAGCTTTTAATTTTCTCTGAAGTTGTTTATTTCATATAGTTTCTGAGTATATATTGCAAGCACTGCACTTCTTCGACTGGTTAATAGTACTTCCTGGCTTTCGCTCCCTTAGTTGTTTATAGATAACGGAGAAATGTGGTCATGCAAAGATTATTTCATTTGCAGGAATTTACCGTATAATAGCTACTCTATCCGTCAAAACCATCCAGGCTGCTCTATCTTCTCATTACTATGCAAAATGCCACATAAAAGCAATTGAATAATTGATTTGTGGTTTTAATGATTGACAGTTTTAGAGTGGTAATGTATATTCAGTAGGATTCTGCTCCTTTTAGGTTAATTATTTTAAAATTTGTTTATAGTAGAGCTTGTGCATTTTTGGTTGTTTGGTAATCACTGAGTTTAGAGCGTTTAGAAGTCTGTTAGAGTGTCCACTGTTTAATTTATACCTTTCTTGATACTACATCTTATTCCTGTATTACACTCCACTTGTGTGCATGACTTTGCCCTTTTCATTTAGTGGAATCTGTTCAGAGATGCTGCTGCTAAGTGGATGGGCTGGGTTTTTTCTTTTTCATTACATTGTTTGGTGTGCATTGTAATGATTAAGTACTGTAGAATGTAATACATTTTAGAGTACGGCTGTCATGCAACAAAATATGTAAAATTTGAAGAGGTTTGAATAGTTTCTGAATGCACTGTACTTCCAAAGCTGTCTGCAAGGCACCAAGTATTTGTGGTTACTTTCTAGCACACCCATTTATTTATTTGACTTGCACTATTAGCACACCTGGCTCAACTATTCAATACCTTATTAATGTGTGTTGTCTTTGGATTTTAACAAATACATGAAATAGCTTGGCTGCATCATGGAGCCTTTCAAAAACCAAATTTGCGGTGTTCTGGTCATCTCACAAGGTGTCGTGATTTCAGTATATGCTTTTACAAAACATTCTTATTGCCTTATATTTTTCCAATGGTTGTATTCTACTTTTTCCCCATTAGCAAATAAGCACATACTATCTTAAACATTGCTATATTTAGTGGCAGTTTTTAGCACTGTAGGCTCACATCTTCTGGGAGTTTGGTTCAAATCCTAACATTGTCATTTACATTTACACAACTTAGCACACTTTTTTATCCAAATAAAATTGCAAAAGAGGTCAACATAGTCAAGGAAACAATGATCACCATCTCCCACATTATAAAAATATGCAGTTAAGGTTGACTGGTGGTGACTGTAAAGTGTCATGGTGGCTGTGTACTGTGGAAGCTACAACATACAATACAATGCTACAATATAAGTATTACTAATGTACTGATATTGATATACTGATATAAGCAGTTGACTAATATATGTGTCGATGTAAGCAAGGATTTTTAAATCAGGGTGACGAGAACTGTTAACAAAAGAATGTTTTGTAGTTTCCTAAAAGCAACTGTTAGCAAAAGAATGTTCTATGTCTAAGAATAAGAATAAAAATGTGATGACATACAAAAAAAGCTTGCAAAATGAGGAAACACTGAAGCAAGGGTAAAAATATTTTGGAAAATGGCACAGAGAGGTAAAAAAAACTATATAAGCAGCCTGATGATGGGGAAAATAGTTTTTCTGACTTGCAAGCAGAAAGCTCCAAACTACTCACCTGTTTATTAATTCTTTAACAAACTAACAGATTAATTGCACTCCTCTCTTCCTCGGCGTCCTCCTTCCACAATACCCAGTGCTGTCATGTTTAAGACTTGATTCACTTTGATCTTATAATTAAGTAATAGGATTCAGAAAATCCATGAATGAGTTGTAGTATGCATGCGTATTTCAGTCTTTCAATTGTGACAGATATACCCGATCTTGCCCTCTCCTTCTTTCCTGATTTCACGAGACATGTATTTAAATTATCTGATATTTAGCTGTTAGAGGCTTTTGAATATACCACTGCAGTGACTCGAATATTAGACAGTGCCCCATTGTTTCATTATCAACTGCACATGTTCTTCTACATTTCCTTTTTTTTTTTATCTATTGCAGATCTTAATTTGATTGGTTCAAAAACCAGAAAGGATCAATCAACCAGAAAATCTGCATTTTTTCTGTTGCCATTTTAGATCACTGTCCCATAGTTATTACCTTTTGAATTTGAACTCTGTGTTAACTGTAATGATCTTTGCAATCACAAATTTTGCCACGTGCAGTTTCACCAACCACATCTAGCACATACAGTAGGAAATGCAATACCTCTTTTCTACACAGCAATCTTTTTTTTGTGTGAATATCTTAATTTTTTCACTAGATGACTTCCTGGAATTATTTAGAAATTTGCTATATATTTTTTTCCACCTAATATATTGCACATTACAAACTTAAAGGAATAGCAAAGTTTGAATCTCAACTGTCTTCAAAGGAGAAGCCGTGCCCCCTTGTGGTCGACCGACATCATGAACTTCTAATTGCCAATACTAGAACAGACGGCAACGGTTTTGGTTCATAGAACAGACTCTGTTTCACCATACTAGGAATCTTTCTTATGCATCTAGAGCCAGGTTGAGCAGATCATGTGCACTTAGAATCAGGAAGAATGACATTTTTTAGCTATACCCCCTCCCTCTATAGAAAATCTGACATGATTTCAGATGACCATCATAATTAATAATGACTTTTTAGTAGATTACAATAATAAATTGTTTGCTGACTCCAGCACCCCTCTGTATCATATAAGATCTTTCATAGTAATCTTCCTCTTCCCAGTCTCATGTTACCAGAGTTTATGGAGGTTTTGTACTCTGGGTGTTAGGAAGGCACCGGGATTGGATGGGGTTGTTAATTTCTTTATTTTGGGAGCAATTACTCTTTCTCATCTGTGACATGGTCAAGGAAACCACTTCATCTGGTCATTGTAATAGTTAAATTGACAGTTATGACTTTTAAAATAAGCCAAGTGCATTACTATATATCAGTGTTACACATGCTATGAATACAAATCTTATGAATACAGACACAAAACTTTTAACCAAGGTCAACTACAGAGAACCATTTGTTAATTAATCCATATTGACAAGTTTGGCTTTAGTTTCAAAGTTAGCCTTTAGTAGATTATGCATAACACTGCATGTTATTGATTTTGCCTCAGTCATTGCATGCTCTGCTGCTCTGCTTTTTCCTCTTTAGGCCAATAAAGCTTTTGATAATGTGAAGTACCCTTTCTAGAAGAAAGTCATGTACAGAATGGACTTAGGTGTGGGTAAACCCTGACCAATTTTTATTAATAGAGGAGCTGTTCAGAACTGCCCCACTCCATCTCCATTATGTTTTTAGCTCATTTCTTGAACTGCTTGCAGTCGCTGCTCAAAATTCACACATGCAGATGATGACTTTCTTTATATACCATATTCCTCACATTATAGATTTATTCAAGACATTTGAAATCATGTCCAATTGCAAAATTAATTGTACTAAAACCTCCTTTTTGCCTAATAACCTTTGTCACTATGCCTGTCTTAATACCTCTATCCCGGTGAATAACAGTTCCAGCTATTTAAGAGCTTATCTCTGCCTTAGTCACTAATACATCCTCTAACAACTAAAACTCTATCTTCTGTCTTATAACAACCTTCATTAACAACTGTTGTTATTTTCTTCTGTCCTTTTAGTTTCGTCTTACTGTTTTCAAAATAAACATTGTACTGTGTTTCAAATTTATAAATTTAAAAATATATATCTACTACTTCTTCTTTTGGCTGCTCCCGTTAGGGGTTGCCACAGCGGATCATCTTCCATATCTTTCTGTCCTCTGCATCTTGTTCTGTTACACTCATCACCTGCATGTCCTCTCTCAGCACATCCATAAATCTCTTAGGCCTTCCTCTTTTCCTCTTCCCTGGCAGCTCTATCCTTTGCACCCTTCTCCTAATCTACTCACCATCTCTCCTCTGCACATGTCCAAACCAACGCCTCTCTGACTTTGTCTCCCAACCGTCCAACTTGAGCTGACCCTCTGATGTCCTCATTTCTTATCCTGTCCATCCTCGTCACACCCAATGCAAATCTTAGCATCTTTAACTCTGCCACCTCCAGCTCTGTCTCCTGCTTTCTGGTCACTGCCACCGTCTCCAGCCCATATAACATAGCTGGTCTCACTACCGTCCTGTAGACTTTCTCTTTTAACTCTTGCTGATACCTGTCTGTCACAAATTACTCCTGACACTCTTCTCCACCCACTCCACCCTGCCTGCACTCTCTTTTTCACTTCTCTTCCACGATCCCCATTACTCTGTACTGTTTATCTACTTAATTTTATGAAAATATTAATCTACTTAATTTGGGGTTTAAGTGGGATTGTTAATTACCAAGATTTTGTGTTTAAAAAAAAAAAAAAAAGTGAAAAGGCTTTTATATAAAGCAGTCCATTGTAGATCATATAATGCTTAGCATGCTTTTTTAAATCCAGCTAAACTACATTATTTGTAGTTTTCCTTGCAATTTGCCGCAAACATTAACCACCATTATTGCATCGTTTGCAAATATTTTACTAGTAGCGCTTACAATTATCCAACTGGCTAGAATATATTTATTACAAAATCAATTCTGTGCATACAACATTATTTTACATGGTATTGGTGAGAGGGTAATTGTAGTGCCTGAGCCCAGTTCTATTTGGAATCTAGCTCATAACCATTACAAATAGCAATCTTTTCTTTGTTTAACCTAATAATATAAGTAAGCAAAAAATAACATGACTTATTTCACTCTCTAGTTTTACCTAAACATGAGTGGATCTCACCTTGAACAGAGGAAGTAATCTAGGAAAAAAATTATAAGTAGGGAGTTCATCACTGTAATACATATTTCTGAACTTAAGATCAAGATTGTTACATAAACTTTAGAAAAGCAACATTCTGTAGGCACAATTTTAAATTCTGTAGACGCAATTTTACATTTATTAAAAATAAATCACGCATTAGTCTTATTTTGTATAGGTCTTGCTTTTAAGTCATTGAATGACCTAGCTCTTATGAATCTTATTGATCTTGTATAACTTGTCATGCCTGAGAGTAGCATCAAAGGGTTCAAACTAATTTTAAGAAGCCTTTTGGTGGATGTGACATGTAGTATTAAAGGTGAGGCTTGTGTGTAGTGTAGCTGCCTTCATTTGTTGAAATTTATGTGCATTATGACACAATGAAAAGAAACTTTCAGAGTTTGATGGCAGTGAATTCTGAACATCTGATTACATGCCATTTCTTCTAATTCCTTTATTGTTACTGTATCTGCAATTTCCTACACCAGTAGACAGAAATGTTTTAAACCGTAGTTTAGTTGCTTATGGATAAGTGTGTTTTTTTCATTTTCACCCCTGAAGAGAATGTTTAATCCAAAAGCGTACTTAGAAGTATGGAGCTGCTGGGTGATTTGAAAAATAGATTAATTTTGTATATTCATAAGTGATTTTTGGGAAGTTGAGGGGATTTACTTTTTTCTGGGTTAGCTTTAATTCAAGTTAATGATGTCAGAGATAGAAAGTGGTTTTGGTTGTATCACACTTTAGGGAGAGAAAGAATGGCCTATTAATAATGGCACTGATTATATTTTATTGGTGCTGTCCCTACATTGATGGATTGAAGGCTAGAGGTCCACATGACCATCATCATCAAATTCTTCCACGTGAAGCCTGAAAACCATGAGGACGGATTGAGATCATTTATGTTAGGTAGAGTTAGCTGGGCGGTTTCGTGGCCTAGAACCCCTACAGATTTTTTTTTTTTTTTCCCCCAGCAGTCTGGAGTTCGTTTTTTTTTTTTTTTTTTGTTTGTTTGTTTTTTCTGTCCTCCCTGGCTAGCGGACCTTACTTTTATTCTATGTTAATTAGTATTGCCTAATTTTATTTTTATATTTTGTCTTTTTTCCTCTTTCTTTATCCTGTAAAGCACGTTGAGCTACGTCATTTGTAAGAAAATATGCTATATAAATAAACTTTGTTGTTGTTAGTAGGGGTGGGCGGTATGACCAAAATTCTATATCCCGGTATTTTTATAAATTATCCCGGTTTCACGGTATTCAACAGTATTTTTTTCCCCATGCATGAGTGGATGTTAACCACATTTTCCACTGCAATTACTGGCTAAGAATAACCTATTCCACTGTCAAGAGTATTGTACAAAAAAAAACATTTTAATGTGCACACAAGTATTAATACAGTTTTGCATTGCCCCATAAAGTGATAGTTTTCAAGGGGGTGGCACTAATGGAGAAGATATCACATTGCATGACAGATGCAGTCAAAATATAGAACCTTTTTATTGAACAAATTTTGCAAAAACAAACTATAATTTTGACAACATATTTTCAACCGTACAAAGAGGCATTTAGACTTAGTAAAATATCCTGAAGTGCTTGTCAAAAATTGTTTTGCACCGAATATGTCTTAGAAAAGGAATAAATAGTAAATATTTTTTGTAAACCAACTACACTTTCTGTTAACATTAACAATCTCTGTCCACTGACACGTTAAAGTGACTTTTTAAACGACTTTATCATCATTAAACTGCATAATATTTAAACTAATTAATAATAAAATAAATAATAGTATTATTACTGATAGTTGCACTATTCAAGACTTCAAGCCCAGGTACATTACACAGTATTCACCAAATTAAAATAAAATGAAACAAGTGCAACTTGGTGATGACATCTTTACCAACTGAACCATCATTTAGGCAAACTGCATTAATATGGACCTTGCTTCAAGCTAAGCTATACTGGGAAGAAAAAAATAAACTATATGTCGAGAACAAAGTCGACATTTCCACTTTATTCTCATAGTTTACTTCATATTTAAAGTAGAATGTCGTAAACTAAAATTTTTCCTAAAATCAATGTTTAATCAATTACTTAATTTACCCCGTCATAAATTAATGCAGCACATTAAATGCTTTGTGTTACGTTCCCCGACCCAGTGGTTAATCACTACGGTTCTTAAACTGACTTCCTCCGCACTAAGAGAAGACAGCAATCACCATACAGAATCCATTCACTTCATGATATTCCTGCTTTCTGAAAATTTAGAATGCTAAGATAAATACTTGATATCATTTTCATGATGAAATGCATTAAAGCAGGTATTACACATGCACGGTAGTGAGGCGGTAGTGCTGTTCCCTCGCAGTAAGGGATCCCCAGGTGTATGTTCAGTGTAGAGAACTTTATGGCAGGTGTGACGAGGCTCCAAAAAACTGGATGTATGAATAGCTATCGCACAGGTTTAACTTAAATATTGTGCAAATGTTGAGTTTCTGATCTGCTGTTCGGAGACACAGACACAATTCAATGCATGTTCTTCTGAGCGGGCTCTTTATTGCATGCATGCTGTCTCTATCTGACGTACCAAAACCCCAGTTCCTTTTTCCTTCCTTCCTTTTTCTTTCACCACATAACCAATCACCACACGATAAACGTCTTTGTGAAATTAAAACTAGTTATAAACTTAGCCCACGGAGTGTTCAGAACTTTCAAAATATCTTCGTTATACATGTTTAATTATGCCATCCATTCAGAGTTGCGCCCATCTCTGAACGAGTCGCCAGCACATTGCAGGATGAATACAAGCAAAACATACACTAGCAGGGTCAATATAGCACAACAAAACCCCACATCCTACATGACTTTGAGAGGAAACTGAAGCACGCCGAGTAAACCCACCAGAAAAACATGCAAATGCAAGGCAGGCACGCCGCCGTGCCCCCATATGATTAATGCATGCTTTCATGCATTTCACCATGAAAATTATATTAAGTATTTATCTTAGCATTCTAAATGTTCAGAGAGCAGGAAGATCATGAAGTGGATGTATTCTGTGCGGCGATCGCTGCCGGCACCGCCTCTTAGTGCAAGAAGTCAGTTTAAGAATCACTTAACACAAAGCATTTAATGTGCTATATAACTTATGATGGGATTTGAGAAAATCTAGTAAATTAAATATTCATTTTACGATTAAGTTTAGTTTACGATGGTCTACTTTAATGACAAATTATGAGAATAAAGTCAACATGTCGTCACACTATTACACAGTACCCAGGTACATTACACTGTATTGAAAACAAATAAAACAAGTACAACTTGGCTTGCAGTATTATCCAGTAGTATAGAAACAGTATTTACACATCTGACCTTTTAAAACTAAAGTTATCTCCAGGCGACGGACGTGACTCCTTTTTTTCGGCAGAAGTTCTTCTTTTCATCATGTTCAACTTTACTTTTAGTTCAGTTTCGGAATGCTCTCTGTCCATTTTCACCGCGTGGCATACCTATGCTACTGCCCACTATTTGGTGGTGTAGCAGTGAAAAAGAGCCCTAGTGCAACAAATTTGTGTTTAGTGGTGTAACAGTGAAAAAGGTCCCCACTTGAACAGTTTCCTGCTGCGCCACGTTCCGAACGTCATTTAGGCAATTTAAACCAGTGTTGCGGTATAAGAAAAATCCATATCATAAAAAAAACGGTTTTTCGGTATGAACCGGTATACCGCCCAGCACTAGTTGTTAGACATAAAAATAATTACTTACAGGGCATGTTATTTTATTAGTAAGTAAACTATTGTCAATGTTTCAATTTAGAATGGTGAACCCTAAGCGTTAGTATATACAACACATTGAGGGTGGTTGATGTACTCCAAACAAGAGTATTTTACTCATTTCCAGTGTGTAGTAATTTTCAGCTCTTCTCTGATTTTGAACTGTTTAGCTGCCCCAAGTATTCTACGTAAACTGTTCAAAGTAGTTCACTTTCACTCCTTACAGGTAACGCTTCTCTGTCTTTCCTTGCTTACACTGTAGTTGTAAATGACTGCAAGGCCATATTTACAGAAGATGTAGATTTTTTTACAAAGAATAACTCCTTTTAAGAAGAGTTTAATTATGTTCTCTTTATATAGTGTAGCATTTTCAAGATAACTCCTTTTTAGACCGTGCTTTACTATTTCTGACTATAAATCTTCAACATTTATGTTTTAATTAATGGATATTTGGGCTACATTATTCTCTGTCTACTAAAATGTTCCTTCTCCTCATTGTCTTCTCAGGCATTCTGGGGCCCAGTGTATCACCTGTTCTTATAAAGCAAGCTCGGGACTTCTTTATCCACTTGAGCGAGGTTTCATCTATGTCCATAAGCCTCCAGTTCACATTCGATTTGATGAGATCTCCTGTGTAAATTTTGCTCGTGGTACCACAACAACAAGATCCTTTGATTTTGAGATTGAAACAAAGCAGGGTAACCAGTACACCTTCAGCAGTATTGAAAGGTAAGTTTCTAATTTCTTGCTGCTTTACCCATCTGTTTTTTTACTTGCTTAACTGCCTACGCAGTTTGTCATAAATCACAAAATAGTGTAGTTTGTCATAGTTCATTGAAACAGAAAGACTGCCTACATTTGATGAATTAAATTCTAAACATACAAATAGTCAATTTCTCAACTTTTGGTAGCTTACCCAGTATTCTGCTTCTGTTACATATTAAGTGCTATCAACACTAGCCTGGTAAAAACTTAAATTATAAAGTGTCATGACTTTGAATGGTCAGTAGTCTCAGTGTGGTTCTTTTAATTGTCTTTCTTTGCTTGCCGTATATAAAGTATATGCATATTTATGTAGGTTTGTATTTATATACATGATTTTATATTAATTTACATTTGTTTTACAGGGAAGAATATGGCAAGCTGTTTGACTTTGTAAACAGTAAGAAGCTGAATATTAAGAATAGAGGACTTAAAGAGGTTAGAAAAAGTTTAATATTTTCATATTGTTGCCAGTCCTGCACTTCCAACTGTATATTAAAACTAAATACCTTTGCATTTTAGTCCTTTAAGGTTTTCTCAAATTGATTAGCAGCATGAGGTATACGGTATTAAATCTGTTTCAAACTGTCATCGAAATATGTGCAATTGTTCATTTACAAGCTTGGATATGAATTGCTTGAAGAGTTGAACTTGGCAGTATCTTGTTTGCTATTTATTGTGTCTTCATGGTAGATTTTCTTATTATGAAAACCGGAGTCTATGAAGATACAGTATATCATTTGAAGAACTGTCTCTTCATATTTCCCTTACTTTGATTATTCTTCCAAGATGTTGATTACTGAAATGCTGGGTTTTATCAGCTATATTCAGTTGTGTGTACTCAGCATTTCCAAATTGTATTCAGCCCTGCTTCATTGCAGACGGATACCATACACCTTCGAAAGCATATAGCAATATTTTATGCTGTACAGTTCCACGTTTTGTCAGCTTTACTTAAGATAACTACTCCTGAGGTCTGAAATCAATATTGTAATAGATCATTGTCTGGTGGTATTTAAAGGCAAACGTAATGAGAAAACACTTTTTTGTGTTTGAGTTTGGCTACATGGTATCCAGGTGTGTAATCTGTGGGAGCTGCAGTGTAACTTTGGTTTTGGCCCCCACGCTTAAGCTCAGCCATTTTGCACAACAGCATCTTTGGGGGTGGATGTGTGTGGTCTCTGTTCTTTACTCATCTCCAAAGGCATGTTATGATCCTTTGATGTATATCAGTTTGTAGTATAAGTTGTGAAACATTCAAATCTTTAATCTGACTTCTTGTTAAAGTATAAAATCTCAAGCTCCCATGGTATTTCTGAGTCTCTGATTTCCCAGAGAGCAAGCAAAATTCTGAAATGATTGCACTTTGCAGGAGGAAAAATAACCACAGGGCATAAGTGTACTGCTGCTGACATGCTTTACGGTCTGAAACAGAACGTTATTAAACTTACTAAGTTCAATCCAGTGTCTATGGGAGCCAGAGCCTGTCTTTACACATTAGGTGCAAGGCAAACAGTCCTAGACAATGCACCAAAGCCAGGCTTCAAACAGGTTCTGGCAAATGTTGTTTTTTTTTTTTGTTTTGTTTTTTTTTTTTACTTTATTTTCTTTGGACCTTTTAAATGTATTTTGTTTTGTAAAAATTTTTCTTTTTGGTTTTTATCTTCAGAAAGATAAGGTGAGCCGTTGGTCAATGTGATGGTGAGATGTTGACCTCTGTTGCATGCTTTTTGGTGTGGGGCTCTAATTAGCCATTGCGGATTGATTTAATTCAAGTTTGATCACAGTGCATGCAAAGTGTGTGGGGGGGAAAAAATCTTAAAATATTAATCATGCTTGAGGTTTGGACAGAGTTGCACCTGGGTATGCTGTTTACGGTGCTTCTTAGATCATTGCTTGTAATCACAGCTTATGTTAATCAGTCTCCCTCATTTCTTTATGGTTAGAGGGGATCTAAGAAAGAAAACTTGAAGTGGTATTTCACCTCTTTGTTCCCCACCCTGAATGTTTCCAATGGGTAGCCATATTTCAAAAATAACACTTCCAAACAGTACTGACCAGTTAAAAATTTCTAACATCCCCTTGGAGCATGACAACCTGTTAATCACAATATTAATTACAGATTGACATTTATGAAAGCTCAGCAGTTAAGGTGGGTTTGTGCACTTTAATTTTCAAGTGACTTTAGACATACTGCTCTACTTGTATGGCTTCATTTGTGCTGAATTGTGTCATGCAGAAGTTGTAACAAATATTGTGTTATTACTTAAGCTAAACTGAACCTCAATCTGGCTTTTTCTTTACACAAAGAACGATAGACATTTGGAATAAGCTACCAAGTAGTGTGGTAGACAGTAAGACGTTAGGGACTTACAAAACTCGACTTGATGTTTTCTTGGAAGAAATAAGTGGATAGGACTGGCGAGCTTTGTTGGGCTGAATGGCCTGTTCTCATCTAGAGTCTTCTAATGTTCTAATGTTTTTAAATTGAATCTTTTATCACAGAGATCAGATGTTTGCAGGTGAAAGTAAAAGGTGGTGTTATGTCCATTGTTAACTCAAATCTCAACTGCAGAAGTGAAAAATCAATGGTCTATAAGCTGTTAAGATCAATGCAAAATTTTAAATCCTAGAGCACTGTTCAGTTTGTGATATATAAGCATATTTTAAGTCTACCTCATTGAATTAAGCTATATCCTATTTCTTTGCATCATAATTCATATATGACCAATGATAGTGTGTTCACCCCTGTGTCTTTGGATTAGAACAAGGTCTCTGCCACTCTTGTTCATTCAGCCATTATGACACATGAGTTTAGTGTCAGGATTGACATCTAGCCTTAAACATTTTCTGTTTGAATACCTCCATTAAATAGATAGATATAGTTAGTTGCAGCCACGTTCCCTTACATTTAAGAGGAAATAGCAAAACACAGACAGCGAAACTCAAATTATAATTGCCCTTGACCTGATGCACCATGACAAGGTTGGAAAAGTGGGTTATTATGGTGTTTGAGCCTGTCATATTTGTTGAAATATTTTGTTGGTAGACATGTGACGATGTGGGTTCTGGCTCCTCACTCCCTTTGATGTTGGAAGCACTTGAACCCAACACCGTCGATAATGAAACCGAGTGAGCCAGTCAATGGAGGCAAATTGAGCATCTGAGCAAGGGGATGGTTGAAAGTACAAAAGTGCAATAGTGCTTTTATTAAAAATCAACAAAACAAGTGTTCATAAATAGTGCAGTTCTTCCATGTTCATTAAATAAATAATCCATAAAAAGAACGTGGAGTAAAACCAATAAATAGAAAAAACAATCCTTAAAAATCGGAGGTTAAAATCTTCTCTTGGAAGCAGTTTTAAAACCAACAACAAATACGGTGCACTTCTGTTAGCGTCTCACCTGCTTATCCCGTATGGGCCAAGCAGCAGGCAAGACGCTCTCTACAGCTGCCCTCCTCAAACACACGCAAGACTGGAGACCTCCCGATCCCTGGCTTCGGTTTGGCTCTCATCCCAGCCTCGAGACTTGGACTCCTTGGTCTCCAGGACGCTCACACCAAGGACTGCCACTCCAAGCCTCCCGACTTCCGCTGCCCTTCTGCGGCCTTCTGCGGCTCGTCGCTTTCACCTTGGTCACTCCCGCTACCTGCTCGCTCAACGGGAGCGACATCAACACAAACACGTGGGTGTCGGCCTAACACCCAGCTTCTACGCAGCTGCCCACGAGCGCTCGATCGCGCGCTCACCACACGCTCCGCGTGTCCGTTTCTCTCCTGCACCGCTTGCTTCCACGCTCCCTGTAACCTCCGTCCTCTCCTTTCCTTTCTCTCCGAACGTTTCTTTCTTTTTCCCGATCGTTTCTTACACTCCCCCACAACCGACTCGCGCTTCTTTTTAAAAACGTGAGGGGCCATCACAGCTGCAGCATTAGCCACGGGAGCAATCACGAATGTGGGCAGTTCCTCACCTGTGCACACGGTGAGAAACGCCCACATCGACGACTGCCCCTGCTCGCTATAACAACGCCTCACGGCCGCCTCGGGTGCGGTGATTATTTATTTAAAATCAATGGCCTTTTCTCCACGAGCTGTGGACCCATAACACCACAAGACAACATATGAGTATAATCTTATTATATGCCCCTTTGCTGCACATGATGAAGAGAAAAATATTTTTTATGACAAGTTGATAGTAGTAATGCCTAGTGGGTGTTAGGATTAGGAGATTGCATATAGTGGTTACCTGAAGGGTCATGTTCAAGCCACTTGTGATGGTTATGAGGGAATTCATAATGTCATTGGTATGAGGAGTGTTAAGGGTAGGAGGATGCTAAAGTTTGATGATGCAAAGAAAATGATTATATGCAACATGCTTTTAAAAAGGGAGAAAACAAGCTTGTGACCCTTGAATCTGGTGTTGTAAGGAGCACAATACACACTTTGCTAATGAGTAGAAGTTATCAGGGCATGGCGGAAAATTTGAAAGTGGTTTCTGCAGAAGGAAGTATATCACAGCATTGCTTGGCTTTAAGTAAACAAGTGTAAGAGGAGGTATGTTATAAGTCTGAAGAACTGGGGGTTGATAGAGGATAAAGTGGAAGGTTTTCTGTGAAATGCAATAAAGAATGACTGACTGAAAGCAAAACAATTCATCTGTCATCGAGCTAAGGTGCTGCAGACACATAAGGAGACTTGGAGGTGGAATGCCCATGTAGAGAAGGCAACAATGGATGAGATCTTTGTTCTTAGGCAATGCATTATGTGTTTCTCTGTCTGAAAAAAGTGTTTTAATTGAATACCACAAGAGAGTATGGAAAGTGGGCTTTGAAAAAATAGGTGTGATTGAATGGTTATTATCTGAGATGTGGTGTTTTTGGATAGGGGATGGTGAAAGCGGCGCTGAACCAGTTATCCTCTCTTTGTCTGTTACTTTTTCCAATAACGGAAGTTGCACTTCTAATGTTATTAACTCTGTAAGGATTATACCATGAGAGTTGTTGTATGCTAAAGATCTCATATTGATAGCAAGAGAGAAGGTGGAATTTAAAAAGAAGATTTTGAAGTAGAAAACTAATTTGGATGTAAAGGACTTCAAGATTAAATGCAGGAAAGACCATGGAGACTTGCAAGAGGTGGATGTGTGGTCAGGCAACATGTGCAGCAGAGGTTTTTGGAGAAAACTAATTTCTCAATGGTCTGAGGGAAGTGAATACAACCTTTATTCAGAGGTAGTATATGAGAGAGGTTCAGGATGCTGATGGAAGGGTAAATTTAGATATTGGCAGTAGAGTTGTTTTGAAGAAAACAGGAAGGTTTTGATTTTTGTGTGTAATGTAGCTTGCAGATGGAGGTGTGGACAAGGAGTTAGTAGCAAGAATAAGATGGGTGTAGAATATACTATAGGAGCTGTCCCTTATTCTTACTTGTACAGGAGATTTTCCGTCATTGCAGGGACCCCTGAGTCTGGCAACCACTTTTCACTTTAATCTGAGAAGTCTGAATATATATTGCTAGGACACATGTTCTGAGATTTTTCAAGTAACGAAGATGGAGATTTTGAGGGAAGGTAGTGAGCGCCATTCATTGTTCTGGAGAGTGGTGATATGTTGCATATTTATTAGCAAATGCAAGTTGGAATTTCACTGTACTCTGTACACATGAGAGTAATGACCATATACAACCCTGGATAAAGGTTTATAAAAGCTGTGTTTTTTTTCTCACAATGTCACAATCGAAGTGTGTTTGTCTGACGTCCGAGGTTCGATCCACGATGAGGGGTGCAGTGGAGTGTGTACGCCTGATAAACCCAAACTAGGTCGAAACATGTGTCGCGTACTCTTTGCATTATTTGACAGTTAAATATGTAACATTCTATGATCTGTTTCTCGCCACTGAGAGGACGAATGCTCTATATATATATATATATATATATATATATATATATATATATATATATATATATATATATATATATATATATATATATATATATATATATATATATATATATATTTTTTTATGTAGGTAGATCTTTTCAACCTGGACATTTTAAAAGTAGCTCGCAAGCCGAAAAAGTGTGGGCACCCCTGTAATAAGTTATAGCGTAATGAAAATTGCATAATTAGATCTGGACCACCCTATATTGTAAAGTGCATAGTGATTTGTCAGTACTGTACGTTAAACTAGTCTCTCTTTTATAAAAGGAAATCTTGAGACTAGACTTTTTCAAAGAGATTTTTTCAAGTCCCGTACTCCTCTCAACCATATTCAACCACGCACACGGTCCAATCACCTCTCATTTGTGTGAATGCTTTTGTCAGACACACTACCTGCGCTCTCAGCTCTTACAAATTTTTACATTTTCCTCATTTTAAGTCGTTTATGGAAAGTTCTCCATATCATTCTTTAAAGAAGCTTTTCTGGGCAGTATTGTTATACATAAAATACATCCATTTCGTTCGTAATAGTCCATTTCTGGACAATAATTCTATACATTCTAGATGACACATCAATGACTAAGCGAAGAAGAAAAGGCAGCGTGTTGAAAAAAGGCCTAAAAGCATTGGAGAGAAAAGAATTCAAAAAAGAACAAGAACAATAATAATCTAAGTATAAATTCGGAAAATAAGGAAAGTAATAATCAGTCCAGACCAAGTGGAGTTAAAAACCTAGCAGGTCCAAGTGGGGACAGAAATAATAGACAGAGTAGAAGACAAAGTAGAATGTCGTAAAGAAGTTCAAAAACATTAGCGCGATACACATGCAGAGCAGGTTAAAGATTATGAAAGTATTAAAATTCAAAAGGCACGAAAAACTGATAGTAAAGATCGTATTGGCGCTAACAACGGAAATTACTACGTGGTGAAAGAATGGTACAGTGACAAGAGATCGAATATATGGACATTGGTGATATGACAAAAGTATGTAGATATTGTTCGGCTTTAAAGTTTAAGTCGGAAAACTTGTAGACCGTCTAATTCGTGTTGCCATTAGGGAAAAGTAGTGTTTCTTTCCAATGAAGAGGTGTATCCGCGAGAATTAAGATTTGTTGTTTGGCATCTGTTTTTACTGAAGTGTTTATAGTAAAAGTGTAAGTTTAAAAACTATTTGCATGTTAATTTCAAAGCCAAACCGAACAAAAATGTATAACTCAGCAAATACTTCTAATGCAACATGAAAAATAAATTTCATTCAATTTATTACGTTTTACTATTTTTAACTATGGTTAATTACTCACTGGAATGTAAAATAGTTCTATTATGTGTATGTAACATTTCCCATCAAAATAACAATCGATTTAAATTGTACATCCGGTTACCCATATCTAGGGGTTGGCAAGCGAAGCGAGCAGGGGGCAGAGCCCCCTAATATATTCAAAAGTAGAAGAAAATGTGAACTAATACCTCATAAATGACGCAGCGGTTATCACTATGGTGCCAGTAACCAGAGGTTTTATTTTCCATCAAGGCACTGAATTAAAAATTAGAGATGATTCAAACAGTAATGTGTGTGTTGTGTTTTTTTTTATATTTTTTAATGTAATGAATGAATTAATATCATATACGTAATTAATATTTTTTATCCTAGTTCCCTGTTGCATTTTCTGGGTTGTACATTTGGGAAGACAGTTGTATTATTCATTTTGCATTATAGTGTTTGGTTTGCCATATTACTATATGCTGAAACACACATGACGTTATGAATATTTAAACAGACTTGCCAAAAACCTGGCCTGAAATGGAAAAATCATTTCTATTTGTTGCTTCTGGGAATTGCATATTCCAGGGGTGGGCAAAGTCATTCCTGGAGGGCTGTAGGTTTTTGTTCCAACCCAGTTGCTTCATTAGAAGCCCTTATTGCTCAAGTAACACTTCTGCTTCACTTTAGTTGTCTTGCACGTTAAGATTTTGAACCCTTATTGCTTATTTTAGTCTTAAGCAGCTGTAGTCTTGGTTTTTAATTGCTTCTTTTTAGCAATCAGACGCAAATGACAAAAGAAATTCAGCATTTCTCCATTTACATGGTTTCCAGGTACACCTGTGTGTGTTTATCATGCACCATTGGGTTTAATTAAATACTTGGAATGAAAATGAAGAGAAAAAAGTGAATGACTGAGAATTGCTCCTCTGTTTTAGACTTCAAATGATATGGATGATATCCTTAGAAAGGAAAAAAAATCTAGGATATGAGAATGACCTGACATGGCAGAGTTAAAGCATTAACGAGCCCTGAAATTTAAAAAAATTGACATGGATTTTTTTTTTTTAAATTAAGCAACTAGATTGGAACAAAAACCTGCAGCCACTGTGGCCCTCCAGGAATAACTTTGCCCACCCCTGGCATATTCCTTAAGGCCAGTGAATATTCCAAGTGTGGCTGTTAAGGACTCAGCATTTTAAAAGCTATGGTTTTTCAGTAAGTATCTTACTGAGGGAACCTTTAGCTCTGGTAGGCAGTATTAAATTTCAAGTTTTTAGACATGCAGGTAAATTTCTTTCTTTTACATAGGTTTTTTTTTGGGGGGGATGTTTTGATAGGTGTTATAAAATGATTTGTTAATCCGTGCTTACCAAAATCTAGGAGCTATCATATATATAATGTGGTTGGGGTTTGTGAACATTATGAAATGTGATACAATTTCTTATACATATTGTTTCCTCCAGCATCCAAATATCTAAATTTGAATCAGTCAGCAGTAAACATCTTACTGATTTTTAATTCAATTACTTGCCTGTTTGATTTAAAATTAGAACATTATGCCACACACACACTTGATAGTTTATTTAGTCGGTCTTTATTTTCTGTAGAATATTACCAGCATGAACCATTGCAAAGACTTTTCTGATTAAATTGCATTATCAAAAAATGAACTCAAAAGATTTGTTTAGATAGATTCTTAAGTTTAAAATTTTCAGTTCACTATAGCAACTCGTAAGTTATGCAAAAGAAATTACATTTAAATGGCAGGTATTGAAAGTGGAGTAAAAGCGCTTCTTTAAATGCTAACTTGAACACGTGTAAAGAATTGCTAATACTAGGGAAGGAGAAGAAAGTGCATTTGTCATGGTTAAAACATGCAAAATAGTCCATTTGGCATTAGTTACCCCATGATCATGTATCACAAGACTGACACTTTTACCTTCTTGCCAGTAGTTGTTCTTCCACTACTTCTTAATACAGGCACTTAATTTTGTAGATACATCAAATAGGCCTGATGAGTTTTTCTGACGGTAAACAAAACAACTAAAACAAAAATTAACCCCGCACTTAATGTCTTGCATAATATGCAAGTTCCACTTCTAACTTACAATACTGTTGGTTTCCATGCAGGGAATTAAGGGTAATGACAATGCCTATTCAGATTCTGATGAAGATCAGCATGATGCTTACCTAGAGAGAATGAAGGAGGAAGGAAAGATACGGGAGGAGGCAGCGAATGACAGCAGTGATGAATCTGGTAATGAGACTGGTAAGTGCATTGAGAGAGAAACTAACAACCCACGATGTCCCTGAATTTCCGACACATCCTTTAATCCAAAATCACATGTACTCATTTTCACTTCAAGAGAGGTTAGAATTACGTCTACTAGGTACATTTTGTGCTTTTATTTCTTTTCTAAAATTAAAATATAATAGCAATAGTGAGAGAAACAGTTTTTTTAAAAGAGCATGTTTTCCAAGAAAAGAAATTGACCTTCCTCACCCCCAAATATGAATATGCATTGTCTATATAAATCGTTTCCTGCATATTCCAGGAAATTGATGGCAAGAGTGTATTACAACAGAAAAATATGCTTCTAAAAGTATTTGTGCATCATTTCATTGTGTTTCTTTATAAGGATTTTTTAGCAAGTGTACTGAATTCTGCTATTAAACAATACATTGACACCTTGGGCTTTCATCGTGAGCAGCTTTTTCAAAAACAACATTAATAAGGAAATATAAAATGTTTACATTGTAAATTAAATGTTCATTAAATATATCGGATAGTCATTTTTAAATACTTTTGTTTGTAGTTCACAGAAATAAATACTGACATATATATACATTAAATATATCGGATAGTCATTTTTAAATACTTTTGTTTGTAGTTCACAGAAATAAATACTGACATATATATATATATATATATATATATATATATATATATATATATATATATATATAAAAAGACTAATTTTGTAGATCTGAGAGTATTGGCTATATCAGAAGTCTATATACTAATTCATTGATGCTTAATGCTGATACATTCTAGAAGTTGCATCATGTGTGTGCTCTGCCAACACTAATAACCCTCTGTAGAATTACTGCAATGGAATATTTATCTGATAATGCCACAAGATGGTGCACTTGTTCCAGTGCTGGTTGCTTTTTAGCATCATTCTTTTTACTCGTCTTCTTCTTTCGGCTGCTCCCATTAGGGGTTGCCACTGGGGATCTTCTTTTTCCATGTCGTCTTTTCCTTGGCATCTTGCTCTTTTACACCCATCACCTGTATGTCCTCTCTCACTGCAGCCATAGACCTTCTCTTAGGCCTTCCTCTTTTCCTCTTGCCTGGTACTTCACACTATTCTGTAACCTTTGTTTAGAATACTTTTGAAGTATTTGGTTAGGCCTCTCTTTACATATCCAATGAGATGTAACATTATTGTGCATGATTTTCTTAATCATCCGTTTTCTAAAGAGTGGGTTAGGTCATTTCATTTTAATGTAATGAATGGCTTTTGCATCACCATTTTTGATCTTGATGACATTTGGCATATGAATTGCACCTTTCTTCCAGAGATCAGAAGTATTTTTTTGTTCTAGTTACTCTGAAGATATAGGCATGGATAACATTAATATTATAATTTAGAATGATTTCTTAATGAGCCATTTCTTTTTTCCTCTTGAATCTACAATGTTCAACTGTAGCTCATTGCATGGTTCACAAAGAGTGATTTTTAATGGCAATTTAATTTTTGCATAAGTCTGGGTTTGTTTTTTTCAAGATCAAAGTTCACTATGCAAACTGCATTTTCCATTTTTATTACATTTGCGTATGAAAAACAAAAGCATTTAAAGGCTTGGTGTAACAAGTAAGTTTTTCTATACTGAAATGCAAATGCATGAGTACCATTGTACATTGGAACCTTGGTTTGCGAGCATAATTTGTGCTGGAAACGTGCTTGTAATCCAAAGCAGTCGTATATCAAAGCGAATTTACCCATAAGAAATAATGGAAACTCAGATCATTTGTTTCACAACTCACAAATATTTATATTAAAAAATGATTAATACAAAATATAAAATAAAAATACATAAAACAAATTAGCCTGCACTTTACCTTTGAAAAGAATCGTGGCTGGTGTAAGGGAGACAAGAGGGAGGATTAGAGTCATTGCGACTTTTAACAAGGAAACCTATTCAATGACGGTTGCTTTTGCCTGAAGAGTCACTACACTTGGACACAAAATAAAAAAAAATGCCTTATGCACTGTAAGGTTTCTAAACTCTTTTGGAATTTAAAAACCCCGCTCCACCCAAAATGGGACAACACAAAGAAAAGTGTACTGAAGCAGCTGCAGGCTCCCAGCGCTGTAGCAGTTTGCTGTAAAAGTGAATCAGAAAAGATTGCGGTCAAGCTATAAGCGCCTGCTGTCGATGGGTGGTGCAAGGAACATTATAAATGCAAGTGCATAGTATTACTTAGCCACTAACCTGGTCACGACTCTGCCTGATTGCTGCCTCTCTGTATAGGAGAGCGATAGATCCCACTACAATAAATAACTGTGATGTCCCTGTTTCAAATTGAATAAAGCTGGTTTTGCTAAAGTATGGAGACTCAGGCTCATGTTTTGGGGTGCATGACAGGGACTCGCACGTTACAGCACACATAGCTCACCGTGCTATAGTAAACGGTATATGCTCATATGGATGTTGACTATATGAGTGAGGCACGCCGACTGAGAACGAACATGGGAGACGATTACCCACAATCCCCATGTGACACTCGGCAGACAAAGCGTGTTGGTACTACTTATATTCCAAGACCTCGTTCGTTTATTAAGTTAAAATTTATTAAAAATTTTAGCTCCTCTTGCAAAGCACTTGGAGACCAAGTTACTCTCAATCCAAGGTTTTACTGTATTTAAAAAAATTGGTCTGTTACATGGACCCCTTCATAAGGTATCCACCCCAAAAGTGTTCAGGTATAAAAAAAAAAAGCAGTTTTCAGGCATGTGTGGGAAGTGTCAAAATTTCAAAATGTTTATGGAAATACAATCACTAAAATGAAACACAATCTCTCACTCTTTTTTTTTTGTTTTTTATTCCTCTTATTTCATAAAAACACACTAAATTGTAAATGTATGTTATTGTTGGGTGGTTGCAGATACTGGCTTATATATGTAATAAATATGTTGAGGAAACCAGCCTCGACACAGACAGGCAGACACCGATGGTTTAATCACCCCAACGCATTTATTCATATTTACAATACCACGCACAACCCGGTGCCCCTGCACCACACACCCTCAGTCCGGGCCTCTTCACTCTCCAGCCTTCCTTCACTGCCTCCACTCCTCTCCTCCAAGCTTCACCCTCTTCCACCCAACTCCAGCTTACGAATGAAGGAGGCAGCCCCTTTTATGCTCACCTAGACGTGCTCCAGGTGCCTGCTGACAGTTTCCTGCGACACTTCCTGGTGTGGTGGAAGTGCCGCATGAGCACCCGGAAGCACTCCGGGTGTCCCTAATAATCCTTCCGCCAGCACCTCTGAGTGTGGCGAAAGTGCTGACATCCAGGGCTGCAGAGTCTTCAGGGCACCCCCTGGCAGTGACCACGGGCACCTATGGAGTTGAGCTTCCATGCTCAATTCCCGTGGCTGCCATCTTGTGGTCCGGGAAAGGTATAGTTCCTCTCCCGGTCCTTCTCGGCATCCCGGGTGGGTACAGCCCCCAGCTGTCTGCCACAATGTATTTATATTATAAACATTAAGACTGTGTTTGTTACTTTGGTAGGGGTGGAGTGTTTAGAAAAAAAATTGCATTGTTAGTTACAAGATGGGTTTAGAAAATGTGTGCTTTGCCTCACCATCCCATAAAGTCTTTGAATATCTGTTTAAATATCAGTAGTTCTGCACAGTCAGATCTTTTTCTTTCATTGACCTTTAGCTAGTACTTTACATTTTTTTTTCTTTTTCATTATGAGCAAAAGTATGTTAAAATTTTTTTGCTTGTTTTTCTAGATGAATCCTTTAACCCAGGAGAGGAAGATGATGACGTTGCTGAAGAGTAAGTCATTTTAATTCTTATAGCACCTTAACTCATTTTTTTGTAACAACAACGTTTATTTATATAGCACATTTTCATACAAAGAGTGAAGCCCAAAGTGTTTTACAAAATGTCAAAGAGAAAGTCATGAGAAAAGAAAAAGCAACAAATAAGTAAATACTAAGTGACAAAGAAAAAGTAAACAAAGAAATCCATATGATATGTAAGTAGTAGAAGGGTGGTGCCCGTATGTACAATATCATAATGTAAAACTCTAAAGATGCGTCCGGTGATAATATCAGATGGCTAGGAGGACAGAATAAAAATTTCCAGTTAAAGTGGAGAACAAAACAAATTCCAAGTCCAAAAGCCCACCCTGCCCCCAATAGGCATTCGGTATTATATAAAAACTAATTCTCATGCACATTTTATTAAATAATTGCACATTTTTCATTTTATTTTGAGAGTGGCACCGGTGGACTAAAGCCACCTGCCTCAGCTTTTTTGGCATACGTGTGACATGCACTTTTTAAAAAGGTAGTAGGTGGATTTTTGTTATGTAATTTTCTGGGAATACATCAAAAGTTGCTCTTAAATTATATACATGTTTTGCTCACTGGATGAAAAAAAAGCTTTTGTATTTAATTGTACAATTTTAATTTGCTATAATAAAGTTTTGACGTTGCTTGTGTTTTTATTATATTTTAAGTTATTGCATGGTTAGAGATGTGTGCACTTTTCAGTGATCAAATTATTATGCACTGGGAAGTGCCGTTTCTTTTACTGTGTACTATGGCCACTAACGTGCGGTGTCAAAATTTAGTCAAGTCATACAGTGTTTGTTTAGAGCTTTCAAGAATGTTACCAGCAACCTGTATGAATGTTGTCATTTCTTTTTACAATTCTCAGTGCCAACAGCAATTACATTTATGTTGCTGTATAAAAAGGTTGTTTTTAAAACAAGAAAATGTTAATTGGATAAGACATGCATACAGCAGGAAAAAGCTATAAAATGATCCCTAAGGTTATTGCAGGGACAGGTTTTTCCCTTAGTTTAGAGAGAGTACTTAAGCATTTGTCTTTTAAGTCTTTTGTCTATTTGTGTTTAAACTAAATAAAATATAATTTGACTCCCAAGTTTTCTGTTAGAAGAAGTTGTGTTTTTTATGATCTTAATTGAAATATCTCATGTTGCAACTTGCATCAGTTTTACTATTTGTTTGAGTTTGGTGTCAGAAAATATAAAAGACATCTGTTCATTTTCTTGTTCCCTTTATCCTTGTAAATAGTTTGTTGCTTATTATAAATAACCCCCTATTAAAAGCCGACACCTATTTTCATTGGTCTGATTGATTTAATAATAAATAAATAAATAATTATTTATACTTATGTAGCACATTTCTCACTATTCAAAGCACTTCTCCATAGTGAGTGGGGAGTCACTTCAACCACCACTAATGTGTAGCACCCATTTGGATGATGCGACAGCAGCCATTTTTGTGCCACAACACTCGCCACACATATGCTTTATATCTCATTCTAATGATGGCACCATTTTTACAGCTCGTGTCCCTGTCATTGCACTGGGTCATAGGGATCCACACTTATGTGGTAAGCGCCCCCTACTGGCTTAACCAACACCACTTCTTTAGGATTTGTGTAGTCTTTAACACTACTGCTATTACAAACCTGAATTTGATTCCTATGCTTTATACTCTTGCATGTTCTTCCAGCATTAAAGTTGTTTTTCTTCTCTACCTTCAATTCCCTTTCAAAATCCAAATAAATATGTACTTATCCAACCCACTATATCCTAACACAGGGTCACGGGGGTGGGGGGTTTGGGGTCTGCTGGAGTCAGTCCCAGCCAACACAGGGAGCAAGGCAGATTACTTTTTGTTTTTCTAAGCTCCTCTTAGGTCTGTAATAAAAGAATGGTCAGAAACAGGTGATTGTTTTTTGTTTTTTTTTTTGTTTTGTTTTTTCAACAAATCTTTCTTTTTAGATATGACAGCAATGCAACAGGGAGTGATTCCAGTGCTGAGGAAGGAGATAGTGATGATGATAACAAGAAGAAACCACCAAAAAAAGCTAAAATAGTAAAGGAAAAATCAGAAAAAAAATCACACAAGAAAGCTGAGGTACTGGAGAAAGCACACACTTTAATGGTCTTTCCCTTTTCAAAATGTCCTCCTTGTAAATTGGTTCCACTTTTTACATCTGACTCAGGGTAAAAAAGGAAAGGATCCTGGTGCTCCCAAGAGGCCAATGAGTGCCTACATGTTGTGGCTGAATGCAAACCGGGAAAAGATCAAGTCTGACTTCCCAGGAATCAGCGTAACAGAGATTTCCAAGAAAGCTGGAGAAATGTGGAAGGGCATGAGTAAAGAGAAGAAGGAGGTTTGTTGTAGTTTTTTAATTTCATTGATTACATAGTAGAGTCCCTTCTGGCAGTAAGGGGAATATGCAGCTGCATTTATTGGTAAAATTTATTTTTAAATCGCTCAAATTAGCCCTGTGCAAAATGGTAATAATAAAACGATGAAGTTAATTTAATAATATGATTGAATTAATCAGTAAGAATGTAATTGTAAACACTAAAATAGGACATAAATGATCATATGGCTAAGACAGTGTTATTTTCCCAGAGAAGAGACCCCCAGTGCTATATCAGATTTCTTTAGAAAATACTGCATCCCCATATTTCCTTTTTTTTTAAACTGTAATTGCTTTATGTTACCTTTAAATTAAGCAGTATGTCATACATGTTAATATTATGCGTGAGCAGCAGTATGGTTTCATACCAAGAAAGAGCACCACAGATGTGATGTTTGCTCTGAGGATGTTGATGGAGAAGTTTAGAGAAGGCCAGAAGGAGTTGCATTGCGTCTTTGTGGACCTGGAGAAAGCATATGACAGGGTGCCTCAAGAAGAGCTGTGGTATTATATGAGGAAGTCGGGAGTGGCAGAGAAGTACGTAAGAGTTGTACAGGATATGTACGAGGGAAGTGTGACTGTGATGAGGTCTGCAGTAGGGAGTGATGGATGCATTCGAGTTGGAGGTGGGATTACATCAGGGATCGGCTCTGAGCCCTTTCTTATTTGCAATGGTGATGGACAGGTTGACAGACGAGATTAGACAGGAGTCCCCGTGGACTATGATGTTTGCTGATGACATTGTGATCTGTAGTGATAGTAGGGAGCAGGTTGAGGAGACCCCAGAGTGGTGGAGATATGCTCTAGAGAGGAGAACAATGAATATCAGTAGGAACAAAACAGAATAAATGTGAGTAAATGAGAGGGAGGTCAGTGGAATGGTGAGGATGCAGATAGTATAGTTGGCAAAGGTGGAGGAGTTTAAATACTTGGGATCAACAGTACAGAGTAATGGGGATTGTGGAAGAGAGGTGAAAATGAGAGTGCAGGCAGGGTGAAATGGGTGAAGAAGAGTGTCAGGAGTGATTTGTGACAGATGGGTATCGGCAAGAATCAAAGGGAAGGTCTACAGGACGGTAGTGAGACCAGCTTTGTTATAATGGTTGAAGACGGTGGCACTGACCAGAAAGCAGGAGACAGAGCTGGAGGTGCCAGTGTTAAAGATGTCAAGATTTGCATTGGGTGTGACGAGGATGGACAGGATTAGAAATGATGACATTAGACGGTCAGCTCAAGTTGGATGGTTGGGAGACAAAGTCAGAGAGGCGAGATTGCGCTGGTTTGGACATGTGCAGAGGAGAGATGCTGGGTATATTGGGAAAAGGATGTTAAGGATAGAGCTGCCAGGGAAGAGGAAAAGAGGAAGGCCTAAGAGAAGGTTTATGGATGTGGCGAGAGAGGACATGCAGGTGATGGGTGTAACAGAACAAGATGCAGAGGACAGAAAGATATGGAAGATGATGATCTGCTGTGGCAACCCCTAACGGGGAGCAGCTGTAAGAAGATTAATATTATGAATGTTTGCTTTATATACTAGATTGAAGATTTTCAATTAAAAAATAAGGGAATGGATATAAAATCAGAATCTTGATCATTTTGAACATTATTTTAAACAAACTGAGAACACACATTAATAAAAAAGATTGAAAACAAAATTGGTGTGACATTCAAATGCTTACATCATTATTCTTAGTATTGTGTAACCTTATGTTTACTATGAATATGCTGTATACTGTGCAGGCAAACTTGAATATAAAGTGTCATTATTTGGGGGGAAAAAATTATAATAAGTACATATAATGTTTAATTATCAAATAGAGCTTAGTTTGTTCACGTTAATAAAAACAATCACACTTATAACCAACATCTGGCTTTATCGTCACACTGTGGCAACACAAATTGCGTCTTTGTCATTGATTTGTTTAACTTCTACTACTTTTTCAGTATTTATTTTCTGATTATCTTATTTTCTCAGAATATTAATTAGCCTCCCATTAAGACTACTTACTAAACATTTATCCTTTACTTCTGTTAACTGATAGCCAGACGGCTAGCAAAACCAGTTACAACATGTTAGCCCTTCATTTCTTTGTCTCTGAATTGGCTGTGCCAAATGTGGATAATGCTTAAAAGATGAAGTGCCGTTTTCTACCTCTGTCTATATGTGAACATTTTCATGGCATATAATTTTATTTCTATTTAAAGAAGAGAGTGATTGCGAAATAAGATCAAAAACACATTAAAACAGAGTCGAAGTTTCTTTGCTCAATATAAGGGAAAAAACCAATGCCAGTTGCTGACTTTAATATCACTTTAAAACTTTTGCATTCCGTAAACTTTAAATTGCACATTTCAAGTCTAAGGTGTAACATGTCACTGTTTTTGGCAAACAAAGTGCTGAGTGTCCTACAATGTTTTTGAGTGTGTGTATATGTAAAATACACAATAAGATATATATGTGTACACAGTATTGGGGGATGTTCAGTTTATGTTAAGTATCAGAAATGTATACTAGGTAGGCTACCTAGTTTGTATCTTTAAACAAAGCCACAGTTTAGTGAAGGAGAGACAGAAAAGAAGCATTTACTTTATTGATCACCAAAGGGAAGTTCACTTTTTTTTGCATCAGCAGCAAAAAACACAAAACGTCTTGCAAAATGGTAAACAGCAAAGTGCAAAACACACAATTCCGCAAAATAATGAAAACAAATATTCTTAATGTGCCAGTGTGTCTATTAAAATAGAATGGGATTGACATGGTATACGGTGTCAAGGCTACTGGCAAAATCCCAGTACTGCCTCCTAACACCTAGTGAGGGAATGAGCCTGTGGCCAAAGGTGCTTTGGAACAGAATTTCATAAAGAGGCTTTGGTAGTATTAGCTATAGTGGCCTCTTAATTGTGCCATCATGCCCATTTCTGCCACTGTTAGAAAAAAAGCAGATTTGTTTACATTGTTATTAATTTTGTTTTGATGTTAAAATTTAACACTGAATGTATTGTAAGTAGACTTTCACGTGACATAAAGGACTGCCCAATTTTGAATGTCTAGCTTAATTTTTATCACTTATTTTAGTTAGTAAATCCATAGGTGCTGGCAGCAGTTGGCATCAATTAAGATCTAGATTAGTGCTGTTAGTCAAGATTTCTTTACATTTTTGCCAAACACATTGTAGTACCATTTTTCAGATAGGATTTCCTGAATGAATAGGGGTTGCTGCAGTACTGAATGTAAACAGTTGCTTCCTTCATCAATAGCAGCATGTGCCGTGTTTTGATTAACTCAGTTTTTGTAATCCTGTTTACATTTTGGGTAGGAATGGGACAGAAAGGCTGAAGAAGCCAAGAAAGATTACGAGAAAGCAATGAAAGATTACAAGGAATCAGGAGGAGGTTCTGCTCCTGCCTCTTCTAAGAAGTAAGATGGATTTTCATTTTTTATTTTTTTTCTAAATGTGATTTATTCAAAATAAGTAGTGATCATAATATGGAATATTGGCATTATCAGATTCAGCTAAAGGCTTCCAGCAATTTGTACTCTCAATCATCTTTTTACTCTTTTGTTACATTTTCATTATTTTCCACCTCTTCATCTCTGCCTTGGTTATGTTATGCCTGCTCAAGGTTTAAGTTTAATGCATGGCTTGTGTAATGTGCCATAGGTGACATCTACACTTTTGTTTGATGATCCCAAAAACTAGCTGAACATCTTCCCCAACAAAACTGAACTGAAATAAATCCATGCAAATCACTCAAATTTTAATGAATATAATTGAATGATAATTTCAGACAAGTGTGTGAAAGGAAAAAAAGCAGAGCTTTGGCAGATGTTTGGTTCTGGCATTGTTGTGTCAGTGCTTATCTAGTTTTTGGTCAGCTTAATCATCGATAAAATTCATGTCTGGTAAAGGATCACAGTACCACTTTAGAGGGTCCACTTGACTAAGACATTTTTGGCTACTTACCTCAATTTGGTGCATTGATTGTCTGCCTTGACTTCAGGCTTGTGCAGTTCTACGAGAAGATGAAAGTTGACAATCGGCTACAATCTGAGAAGCAGTCTATCATCTGTCTGCCTCCTGCTGGTTATTGTAGTCGAAGAGCTGCAAAACCCTACCCATCTTTGATTGAAAAAATCATCCCTCGCCTTCAAACGTTTTGTTAAATCACACACTCTTGAACTTGTGAATTAAGCAATAAACACTTTGCAGAACTTTTCGTATGAATTATTATTTAAACATATTATCTAATAGTCATATAAGTTCAGGTCAACTTATGTACATATCTGCAAGTAATGTTATAAATTTGCAGCATGATTTTTTTTTTTTTTTTGTCATTTTCTTCCAAGGCTTGTAAATGCATCTTGCTCAGTGCTTAACCGTAATCACTTTTTAAAATTATCCTGCACAGTGATAAATGCAGAACCATATTACTAAACCACAGGTGTGGGCCTTTATATTAAGAACTCTGTCTACGATTAGCATTACTGATTGCAGGGGTGTATAATCATGAAAATAGCCCATCCTGTAGTATAACTGTTAATGCTATTATACATCCAAAACTCTTAAATTAAAGTGGAACATTGCAGATTACAAAAACCTTTAAAATAAACCAAATACATCCAGCATACTGTTATTGGTTATACTTTCTAAGTTTGACTTTACAGAGTTATTAATGTAAGTCCCACTAACCGCCTTGAAAGGTTAAAAAAAAATTAGGAAAATGTATTTTTCTGTATATTAATTATTTTCTGGATGTACTTAAACATTATTTATGCTTTTTCAAATAGTTCATTTTATCTGTCTTTTACAATTTTTTTATATTAATTTTTCTTCCTCTCTATCTTCCTCCAACAGAGAGAGTAAAAAACAGAGCAAAGGAAAAGGAGACAATAAAAAGGCAAAGCCGCCTTCTAAAAGTCCAGTGAAGGTGCCAACTCCTGTCGGTAATGAGAGCTTCAAGAGTAAAGAGTTCGTATCGAGTGATGAGAGTTCTTCAGATTCAGAAAAGGACAAAAAGAGTGAGGTGCGGTACTCTGCTTGCATTTATATTTATAATGAACAGAATGAATCATTATTCTTTTTTTTTTATTTGCACATCTTTTACAAAGAGCAGTTGCTTTGTTTACAATTTTAGGGTGTACAAAAATCTCTTCAGGACAGTCCTGTGTTTAATTTGCATTCAAATGTTTCTCACACAATAGAAATTAGTCTTATGTGAAAATTCCCAGAAGTGTGCTTTAAATATTCAAGATTCATTATGCAAAGGTAAAAACATTCTGTCAGATACCTATTTTCATAATTTAGGTGCCTGCTTTGACTCCAAGCCACTTTTATTATCCGACATTTGACTTTCTACTGATAAATAACCTTGATTTCAATCTTTGACAGGGTTCAGAGGAAGAGGAAGTGGCTAGCACACCACCAAGCTCAGAAGAATCTGGCTCAGACGAGGAATGAGTAAAAACAATAATATAGTCTCCAGTTTCATCCATCAGATAGCCCTCTGTTGCTGACTCGCATAAAAAAAAAAAAAGAAACTGCCAAGGGCTGGCACCCTTTCTCTGGGATGTAGGAGCCCAACCACTGCAAAGCAAAATGCTAAAGATAATGTGGTTTCATTTTGTATATAGGGGTAAAAATAAACACCAGCAGGCTTTTGAGAGATGGTCAAAGGTGAATGTTTAGAATCTACATTCACCTCTTGTACTGGTTGTTTAAAGTTAGTGTCTGATGATTATAGCAAGTTTTATAGTCAGAAGAAAAAAATAAAGAATTATATGCTCATCACACAAAGAATGACTGGTGGATAAAATATTTTTTTTTCTCTGTGATGTATTGGTTATCTTCGCCTACAGTAATGCTGTATTAATCGTGTGCATTTCACCAGGCACACTGAAATGTTTATTTTTTGTGTATTTGCTTCATATTTTTTGTACTTAAAAATTAAAAATGACATGCCCTAATAATTGTTATTAGCATTATTTGTTGGGCCAGTACCAGATAAAAGGTGAGGCACAAAAATAACTGGATTGGTAAAAAATCTTTATATATAATAGGCTACCGTGGCTGTTCGTTTGTCTGTCCAGGATTTTATATCACCTGTTTCTCACAAACCATTGACCTGAAATTTGGTAAATATATACTACTAGCCATGTGCGCCCAACTACATTGCGCGTGTTAAAGTGTATGTGAAGAGCTCCCTGTTTAAACGCAGCTGCCAGTCGTGAACTGGGCCCTTCGTCGCACAGCATTATGATTTTTTATAAGGGAAACAAAATTACAAAAGAAAATCCTTGGACATTGATTCGATAGGAACAGCCTACTCGGAATCACTGTCCGAATCGTAATTATGTGGTGGTGTGGGAGCATTTCTGCTTCTGTCCGTTCACAGTCTGTCTCATTTTCACAACGCTGTTGTTTCCTCTCACGATCTCTTCTCAACCTTTCTCGAATCTCGCAGGTTGCTTTGTGGCAATCCAAAGATTAAGGCAATATACACGGAGCAATGGTTATAAAAGGGGGACACATAGGTATCCAGGCTCTTTAAAGCATAAATAGGGATCATTTCACTGACATGTGAGCAAGACACGGTACAACTGTGAGACGTGCAGCACTCGCCGGCTACAACGTAACAATAATAATTTCCGTAACATGCTGTTATGTTGTCATTCATTTTACCCACTGTCTGTCTTTCATTCATATGTTACGTAGGCACGTACCTTTTATCTTCGGCAATCTCATTCTCTAACTAGGCCTTAGGTGCTAACCAGCGTAACACTGTCCACCACCCCTTTCGTTATTCCGGCACATTGACATCCATGAGTAAAAAAACGTGCTAAACAGGAAGGTGGTCTACGCATGCATGGAATTCGCGGACAAACAAAGATCAAGATCTAAATGAAGATCTCTTTAGTTAATTTAAAGCACAACAATTTGTTTAGTTTGAATGTCTGTGTTTTGAGGTGTGACTGGCGTACTACAGTCTTCAGTATTATAAGCCTGGAGGAGATTCTTAATGCAATGCTTTCGTGTTTTAGCTGTCTCTCTACTGCCATCTAGTAATTCTTCTTCTAATTCATTCGCAGACAAACAAAGATCAAGATCCAAATGAAAATTATATATAGACATTTGATGTCTGCTATCCACTTTCAGGGTGATGATTGACCTCCAAGGTTATTCCTCTTTTTATTTTATTTTATTTTATTATAGAATTAGCAAAATACCCGCGCTTCGCAGCGGCGAAGTACTGCCTTAAAATTTTTATTAAGAAGAAAATTAAACCTTTTTTAAACTGAGGGAAAATATACCAATAATTATTTGTTAAGGATCTCTTTGTATACCACATTGTGAGTTCGGCCCTCCGGTTGTAATATGACCAAGCTGTGCACTGAGCTTACTCTTGAGCATGCAACATACAGTTGGTCATGTGAACAGTAATCCTGTTTCAAATCTCACAGCTTGGATTGCTGCTGTCATAATCGATTTGAGTTTCATGGTTTGTTTCAATTACGACAGTATTTGTAGGACTTGTGTTGAAGAGACATTCGGCATCTGTCAAGCGTTGTAAGCATACAACCGGTTTCATCGATAACTTCACATCCAGCTTATGAGAGTTTAAACATTCATAAACACCAAAGTGTCCACTACTCAAATCGTCACCTGTCAATCTAAGATGTTTGAGGCATTGGCGGTTGTCGAAAGGTGTAAAATATTTTGCCATTTCGGTACACTTGAAAGCGACAACCGAACAATTCAGCGGCAGCCATCAACTCACATGCAGATCCATAGGTGAAGTGCTTAAGCATTTCACTCTTCTAGTGCTCCTGTGTAGTATAATTATCTCCTGTACCATCATCAGTCCACACCTTGAACCTGTCCCAGTCGTTCAATACATAACACACAATGTTCCTCTGGATATCAAGAGTGAGCCTGATATGGCCGTGCAATATGTAACACAGAGGATGGAAAAGGTAGGTGCCATCTCCGGGCATGGAAACCACTCGGTAAGTGACAGTTATTTGATCGATGGTGATCACCTCGATAGACATGTTAATGGGGGTACGGCTGGAATGATACAAAAAATGGGTACCTGAATAATGTAAAGCAAGTCTAAAATATCTACACAATAACTACAATCGTAATAAATGAACAATAAAACAGTGTAGAAGCCATGGATTAAATAAAAAGGCTGTAGTTCTCAGCAGGGAGACGTGAATCCCGTGGCAAAGCAAGGAAGGGAATGTAGAGACCGGAGCGACAGAGGGCCTTATATAGGCAGGCAGCCAACAACGTGGGAGGCGTTGGGATGGGGGAACCAACGCCGCCTCACACGGTGACCGAGCTGCAGGCTATGGACGTATATATGTACGTAAGTAGGATTCAGTTAGCATTGGGAACCCACGTACCAAATTTCTTGAAGATGGGCCCATAAGTAACACAGACAGTTGAAAAGTTCAATATTGCGGCCGACAGTGGCATCATACCACCGAAATAAGTATGTACATTGGTTTCGGTTAGCGCAGGGAAGCCGCCTACCAAATTTCGTGAAGATGGGGCCATAAATAAGAAAGTTCAACATGGCGGACGTTGTCGACCGTTATGCTTAGAATTTCGAAAGGAAACCTGCCCAACTTTTGTAAGTAAGCTGTAAGGAATGAGCCTGCCAAATTTCAGCCTTCTACCTACACGGGAAGTTGGAGAATTAGTGACATTGGAAACTTCAATATGGCGGCTGACCATGGCATCATACCACTGAAATAAGTAAGTACATCGGTTTTGGTTAGCACAGGGAAGCCACCTGCCAAATTTCATGAAGATGGGGCCAAAAATAAGAAAGTTCAACATGGCAGACTTTGTCAACCGTTATGTGTAGAATTTCAAAATGAAACCTGCTTAACCTTTGTAAGTAAGCTGTAAGGAATAAGCCTTCTACCTACATGGGAAGTTGGAGAATTAGTGAGTGAGTGTGTGTGTGAGTCAGTGAGGGCTTTGCCTTTTATTAGTATAGATCAGCTCTTGGCAGGGCGGCCGTGTGGCACATGTGTACGGACGTCGTTTTCATTGCTACCAGTTTCCATACGTATCTTCCATTGTTTGAAACTGTGCTGGAAGTCTTCTTGCTTGAGGCTCTGCAACAGGCTTGCCATTTCTGTCTTCACTTTATCCATTGAAGAAAAATGTATTCCCTTCAGGTCACTTTTGATTTTCGGGTGTAAGTAAAAATCACAGGGAGCTAAATCGTGCGAATAGGGAGGATGATCGAGGACAGGAATGTTTTTGCCAGTCAAAAACTGCTTTACGGGAGAAGCAGTAAGATCATTCACCGTTTTGATGTTTTCATCTGTCCGAGATGAGCGTGGGCAACCTGGGTATTGAACGTCTTCCACATTTTCTTGTCCTTCCTTGAAACGTTTGTGCCACTCAAAAACTTATGTGCGAGACAAACTGTTATCACCGTACACTGTTTTTATCATGTCATAAGTTTCTATGGCCGTTTTGTTCAATTTCATAAGAAAGTTGTTGATCCACTGTTCGATTTTTCTTTTTTCACCCGACATTATAGCGGCATCTCATGTAGCAATTGTTGTGCAAATACTGACTGGGCTATTTACAGGATATACCTAGCCAGTCGGCGGTTTGAGCGGGCATGTAGGAGGGGATCTAGTTCTATGATTCATGTTCGGCCGACCTCCAGACGGTTTTCCAGGAAAGCCCCAAGTCCAGTCCGGTTATTTTTGTGTCTCACCTCATGTATTGGAAGTAAGCTACAGAAGGAGCACATTGATAGAAGGTGATTCAAGAAGAATTGCACACTTTCAAATATTTATCAATTAATAATTAAGTATCATATGAACATGTAGTCTAAAGCACACTTTTTTCTTAACGTTATAAATGCTCGATATTTGCTCCTCGTGTCCCATAGTGAAGAACTTGTCAATCCTATGGTTTTAGCTCCTTCTCCACCCTTTCCAGCACATTACTGCTGATGTGTTCCATCATTTCCTAAATCGCCAAAATCTGTGACATATTTGACTTGCCACTCCTAACTTTATACACTAAATGGTAGTGGTAACCTTAAACACCATAGATTTAATTTTTACATTAATCAGTATTTACAGTTACCATAATTGTTCCCAATAGGATTTTTTTATGGAAGAATAGATGAAAGGTTTAAAAATACAATATTTTAAACCTCTTTTTGCTGTAATGAAAGTCATTTAAGGGAAGCAATTGTCAGTCAGTCATTACCCAACCTGCTATATCCTAACACAGGGGTCCGCTGGAGCCAATCCCAGCCAGCATAGGGCGCCAGGCAGGGCACCAGCCCACCGCAAGACACACACACACACGGGACAATTTAGGAGCGCCAGTGCACCTAACCTACATGTCTTTGGACTGTGGGAGGAAACCCACGCAGACAACCTGGGAAGCGAACCCAGATCTCTTTACTGCGAGGCAGCAGCACCACCACTGCACCACCATGCCGCCAGAAGTAATTGTCTCCTTCAGATTTGAATGGTTTTGTGTAATGCTATGAGAGCTTTTTTATTTGTATTTAGAATATAGACACTGTTTAAGCCGATTGTACCTTATACAACTTCAAGTCAGAGGTAATGCCAAACGTACTGATTACAGTTTCTGAACAAGTCTTATTGCATGGCTGTTAATAATGGGATATCGAATCAGACTCCTGCATAACTACTGTACAGCACAGTTTAAAATTTCCAGAGTCTGTCTGTCTTTCTGATATCCATCATTGGCTGACTGAACCAATGCCAGTGTGAAGTCATTGCAGCCTCTGTTTTTGCTCTTTTAATCTTCTATTTTTGCATTTTGTTGTAGTATGTGAAACACACAACATCAGACAGACAAGTCTCTCTTCATTTGACAGGTTCAAAGTATTGACATTCCTTATTTGTTAAAATCAAAGCTTTATGTTGTCTGGGCAAGTCACAGATAGGTTGAACTGAGTTGTTTGGTATGCCAATCGTGACCGGTGATCATGGCAGCGCGATTTGTTTTAAGATCATGTAAATGAAGCCTGCAACTGAATGTTGTCGGAAAAGTTGGATGATGTGACTTGGTCTTTGGAATCTAACCATTGGGTGAACAGGTGGTATACTTTGAAAAACATCAATTCTCTGGAACACCGACTGCTGTGGGTGAGCGTATTTGCTGGTTGAGTTTTGTGGTGACGTAATCCAATATCCATCCAGCTCCGATCGTTTATTTGCAAGAGTTTACGAAAGTATCAGTTATTCTAGAAAGGTTTAACTGACCCTTTTTCAACATTCATGCTTCCCTAAATGCTTTGCTCACATATTGCTTTATAATTGATGTCTTCCTTTGTTAATTCCCAGCTTTCATGAGGGTGCATAGCCAAGGCCATTGATAAGTGTGTTGTATAAAGGGCTCTAATAGCGCAGACAGATAACAAAAATAAATTCAAAATAACATTTTTCCAGCAGTTCAAGTAGTTTTTCCTGTAGAAATCAGCAGAGGAAAACCTATCTGCTTGTAATAACTCCTTTATACACTTGATAGACCTCACTGGTTCAAATCCTGCACTTCCTGTCCATTGTATTATTAATGCTCCTTCCTTTGGGCTCACAGGACCACACGGTGGACGAGTACATTCCATCAGACATCTCATTTTGCCTTCTTCTTCTACAATGTTGTCCTTTGTATATGCTTACCTCGTTTGTTCAGTAACGTCTCTTAAAACTGACCCCATCATCTCTCACTCCTTTCCTTTCACTGACATAAGAAAATTCCTTGTTAGTCCTGCAGATCTCTGACAGATAAAGTTTCATCCTGTCTTTCCATCCTGTGACTCTTATGACACTTGTAGAAACCCTCAGTCTGGATCAGACATGCAGGTAGGAAACCCCTACTGCAAACTGTGACGGGCAATAAAGTGACAGTCGCCGAAAACGGAAACAAAAGAGCACAACAAGCAAATTAGGCAAGTGCTTTACTGACTTTGAAGTGGTCCGTCATACCACCTAAATCCTGGCACTTTACCGTTTCGCTTTCGACTGCCCCTCCTGAAACTTGGGTATTATTTGCCTATCCTTTGAAGTGGTCCTTATGTCCACCACTGACTAATGTAGGAAGGAAGCCAGGGCTAAATGGACCTTCCTTCCACATCCTTGGGTTTATTGGCAACTCTAAATTAGCCCAATATTAATCTGCCCTGCGATTTTAAATTAAAGCAATGTCCACAACTAGTCCTCGTCTCATTTCCGGCACCGATCATCAACTGGGTAAGGCAGATTCAATAATGGAATGCAAAATTAGGTTATAACTGAGCAAGCTCTCACATACAGTATATCTGACAAACTTATAAAAATAACTTTAAGGTTATTGAATATTTTTGCTCTTTAGCTAATGCTGTGCATTTATTTCTTTTACACCTTCAGGTTTTTTTTCTTCTTCAGTGGATCCAGTAAATGAATGCAGTCTTGATTATAATACGTGCAAGTACACAAGCTTCAGACCTCCTAAGAGAATGTTTCCTGGAAACTTGATTGAATTTTTGTAAGCATGTGGCAGGTCAGTTAAATTTTAACAAGCTGTGGCATAGACAAAAGTAGCCCCAAGTGTGAGGTAGAAAGGATGGGTCTGCAGGCTGACTTCTCTGATCGGATTTATTAAGAGATAATTCTTTCAAGAACCACTTCTAACATTAAAGTGGTTTTCCGCAAGTACGCCAGTCATATCCCATAAATGTCTTAATTGTATTTGAATTTGGCAATCTGAGACCTCAGAAATGCTGCAATCAAGTTAGCCCGACCATTTCTGATCTTATAAGTATATTTGGTTTCCCAAGTGTTGCTGAGGCTTTGCAGCAAAACCCGGCACCCCTGCTAAACAGCAATAGGATTGTCTCGACTGCCTTTTGTGTCTTGCTTCACCTCTCTATGTTAGTATTGAGTGAGAGCTGTTCATTGTTAGCTAATGCTGAAGTAATTTTTTATGTACCTTCAACCACTGCTTTAGTGATAGACTATGGTACGGAGTACAATACTATGCTGTTCAGGGTGATTTCAATTTGAATAATTAATACATTCATCGTATTCGCCCTTCCCTCACTCCCCACACCACTGCCTTGTCACTTCTCGCCTGGATTATTGCAATTCCTCTTCTTTGGTCTTTCTCACAAATCTCTCTCTAAGCTCCAGCTGGTCCAGAATTCAGATTCCCGCAGTATTACTAGAACTCCTTCTATTCACCATATCACTCCTGGCTTGCAGCAGCTTCACATTGACTTCAAAATTCTCCTGTTAACATTCAAGGCTCTCCACAACCTTGCCCCTCCATATCTGTCCGACCTCCTCCATGTTGTTGTTCCCTCCCGCACCCTTAGATCCTCTTCTTCCATCCACTTGACTGTCCCCTTCGTCCGTCTTGCCGCCAGCAACTGAATGCTCTGCTCCCCAGCTCTGGAAGTCATTACCATCCGAGCTTAGAAATATTGATTCATTCTCACTTTTCAAATCTAAACTTAAAACTCATCTGTTTCAGACTGCCTTTTCGCTTTAATTACAATTTCTCTGTCTGATTTGAACTTTTTTATATATATTTGGATTTTTTGTTTATGATTCTTATCTATTTTTCAGTGTCCTTGAGTGTTTAGAAAGGTGACTATGAATAAATATATTATTATTATTATTATTATTATTTAATAATAATAATAATTAATAATGATGATGATGATGCATTTATTTACAGTATATACCACCTTTCCTATGCAACATCGCTTCTCAGTCCCTTATGCACAATGAGATTTTGCCATTATTTTGCCTAAATTATATACCCAAAAAATAAACTGCTCTTGTATGGCGTTATTTCAGTGCCACTATTCTGAGCGCACGTAAAAAAAGATTGCAAGTGCAAGTGTTGCATTTTGAGGAGAATTTATTTTGGCGTACAAAAGCTGAATTTGAGTGAACAAAATTCATTGCTGCGTGCAAAAATGTATTTCAGTGTTTGCACTTATCCATATACACACACAATAGCACCCCTCTCGCTCAGTTTTTCATTTGCGCTTGCTGCAATGTGTTGCTAGCGCTCACAACATTCTCTGCTGCGAGCGCTCAACTCTCTGTACACCGTTATAAGTGTGCCACAAAACCAACCAATCACAGACTTGGTTTCAAAAATTCTGATTGGCTCTTACGGTCTCCAATCAGCTCGCTAGCTGCTGCATTCCGGAAACAGTCCGAAATGTAGCTAAATCCAACTAAACTCAATTAAACCCCAATTTTAAAATAAAATAATTAAAGATATTATCCATGTATATGGATAAGCCGCAAACACTGAAATACATTTTTGCACGCAGCAATGAATTTTGTTCACTCAAATTCAGCTTTTGTACGCTCAAAATAAATTTCTCTTCAAAATGCAACACTTGCACTTGCAATCTTTTTTTACGTGCGCTCAATATTTTTTTACGTGTGCTCAGAATAGTGGCACTGAAATAACGCCATACTCTTGTTCTGGATATGTAGTAAAGGAGCTGCAAATGGCTCAGAAGTAGCGAGTACAGTACAACACTTGTACATTTTTTAAAAAGAAATTACTTTTTTAAAGTGATTGTATAAACAAAACTCAGTTCAAAACAAAAAAATGGCACTTTAGGGATTTCTATCACAAAACTGGACTTTACAATACATAACCATGACGTTTTATGATGTGCACTCCTTGAATCAATTTTTTTTTCAATTTTCTATCATTGTACCAACTTTAGATGTCATGCCTCATGGTATTGCAGAGATACTCTGTTTGGCAAAAGGCGTCCCCCTCTTTGGAAACATTTAGCCTCTTGCACCTAAACAATCTCTCAAAGCAGGTATTGTATTTGTAGTTTTATATATATATACCTGGATATATTCTCTTTAATAAAAGCCCTGTTTGCGTCCAAGTGTCCGTGTGTCTTTTCTGGTGAAGTGCGCATGCGTGGGGCCACACGGCGCGTGTTCAGTCTCTTCCTGTGCATTCCCTGTGTGTGTAGAGAGAGACAGACAGACACAGGTGCGTGCGCACGAGAGACAGACAGACACGCAGGCCCGCCCGAGAGACAGACAGACACACACACACACACACACACACACACAGGCCCGCATGGGGGACAGCCATGCACGCGCACATACGCACGCAGGCAGGCCCGCGACAGAGACAGACAAGCTCGCTCACACACACACAGGTGCACGCGTGCATTGTTGCAATGTTACTTTTCTTGGTTGTTTATTAAATTACGGATTTTTCAAATGCTCATTTTTTTCCCTGTGCTTAAAACTCATTAAAAAAAGGTGTTTTCAGCGAGCGGGTCGTAAGACTATAGCGCAAACTCTTGCAGTGTTAGTTTTCTCTGTTGTTCAAGGTTTTCTCAGTGTTATTCAATGTTTTTACATTTAGTTTACTATTATGCTGTGCATTCTATGGTATAATTAACTATATTTGTGCTTAAAAACTTAAATATATATTTACATACAGTTCATATGGTCTGGAACGGATTAATTGTATTTACATACAATCCTATGGGGGAAATTACTTCGGTTCCACTGTATTACTGTCTGACAAAATTACAGGCGTTTTACAGAAATACAAACCAGTATTACTGAGAGAGAAAATGAAAGGCCCACAATACAGTGACGCATATTACAGCCACATACAAGGTCCCTTGCCATTTAATATAGACTGTTCCTACTAATGTTTATGCACTACTGTTCTAGCGCCCGTTATTGTAACGGGCTTAATGTCTACTGTATATACAGTATGTGTATATATATATATATATATATATATTATATATATTTATATTAAATATTAATACATATATTATATTAATAAATAATATATAAATAATATTAATAAATATAATACACACACACACTCTGTGTCTCTCTCACTATATATAGAGATATAGATACAGATATATACTGTATATTGATATAGATATATAGAGAGAGAGATATCTCCTAAGTCTAAAAGTGCAACGATTTTATATGACGTATGTTTGGTATCATTCTTTTCAGAATTCATCAAACTTTAATGTGATGTTATTAGATTTTCATATTCTTATGCCATTTTTAAATTCTAAAGTAAAAAATATCAAGAACTCGAGTCCTGCGAGATGAGACTTTGTACCAAAATATTTAACCATGCCCAGGGCCGGAAATAAAAGATAGAATAGGACAGCTGCTGTACAGGCTTTTAAATGTTCAAAGTGCCGTACGAGATGCAGATCACGCGGCACAGCAGCAGCAAGACGGCAGCTGATCGAGCAAAGAGGAGATAAAAAGAAAACTATTTGTTTCCCATTGTATCACCGTTTAAGAGGGGGTTTCAGAGGAGTGACCGCGTCTCCTTGGGGTGCGTTCAGACCCCCTCTTCTCAACACAAGCGGCAGAGACACGAAGTGGCTGGCACGTAGCGCAGGCAAGGGGGTTTGGCGAGCGAATCGAGCAGGGGGTAAGCCCCCTATTTGTTTTAATTATATATACACAAAAATTATATACATATAATTACATACTTATCCAAAGCTTTAATTTTAGTATTATTTTACATGTCAGTTCATGAAACAAATTGACAAAGAAATCTTACATTTTATACACTAGATTGGGATTTTTTTGCTGCACTTCACCCCATTTTCTCCTGCCTTCTGTTGCAGTTGCTTCACAGAATTTTACTGTATTTTTCTTTATTCAGTTATGTTTTTTCTTTCATTTCACTATTGGAATAAACACAGTATATACATACACACATTTTCCGATTAGTTTCTACCAGTTCTGTGTTACAAGAGTGCTTTGCTGGCAGCCACAGACATAGGGTACGAAACTGCTGTGCACAGAGCCACAATCCAATCTAGTTACACACACCACACATGCACCTAATCCAGTGTTTGTCAGCCACTGTTTGGTCAGAGGTGGCCATTACTTGGTCGTGAGCACATGAGACTCGTTCATGGTATAATCTGCCATTGATGGGTCGGCAAGATTTTCTTTATCCCTGTGCTGCCTATCTTTTTATTTTTGAAGGGGGATTATACTGTGAATGAGTCACTAGCTCAAAAGGCTTTTTTCCTTCTAAAGTAACACAAGTGATACAGTGACATTTGATCCTTTACATACAACTGTGACGTGTATATTTGTCTATGATTGGTCATTTGTAGTACATCTTTGGAAGGCTGTGAGCGTGGGCTGTCCATTATGAGTCTTGCAGTGTATGTGGCACAAAGAAGGTGCAATCTTTGACAAAAATAGATTCACTCGGCTCTGATATGCTGTTTGACTCTGCATGTAAGTGTGCAAACTGCATATTTTACTATTGAAAGAGAGCCAACAATATGAAAACGTCTGATTTGTTTGAAAGAAGACAGCCTTAGGTATGTAAAAATACCATTATTTTTGATTGATTTCCGGGTTTATTGCAGCATACACAAACAACTTTGAAATTTGGCCGTGTCCTGCCGGCGGGACATCACGTGCATAACTGGTTAAACATTCAAAAGGGTCCAATAGGATTAAATTCACGTAAAAAGTTCAGTAACTAACATTGGATACGTTAAAAACAGTTATGGGTTAGAAACGATAATCATATGTCACATTAGTACATACGGCAGACTTCCAAAAATCATAGTGCAAGTAAAAGAAATATGTTGAAATGCTCTTTGGTGGGTGTTTACCTTAAAAACTGAATGCACAACGTACTTTAGTATTTACCTGACTGTCCATAAACCCCATTGTCAAAATATATATACAGTATATATATATATATTTTTTTTTTTTTTTCCATTCTTTGCCCCTTTGTATGGGTGAAGTAACTGACTAAATGTGTTTTTACTGAAAACCGCTTCACACTCACTTGGTATACTTGTGTAGACAATAACACCGGGCAAAACAATCTTTTCCAAAGTTTAGCTTCCTAAAAAATGTTTTGCGATTATGATCATTGGCTTCAACGTAATTTCAAATTGACTGTTTCACGTAGTGGGTGGCACAGTAATAACACCGCTGCCTCACCTTAAGGACAATGGGGGTTTATTTTCCCTGGGTGTTCCCGTTTCCTCCCACCATCCAAAGGCATCTACGTCTGTTTGTGTTCAGCCTGCAATGGACTTGGCCCCCTTTCCAGTTGTTGTTCCTTCCTTGTGCCCACTGATTAAACTTCGATAGGCTGCAGAGTGGATTAGGAAAGTAGATGGATAGGTGGCTCTATCACGTTGAAATGTGGAGAAACATAAAAATAGTTTATTGAATTTAGCTGCTGTCATCTTTTAATGATGTTGATGCATTGCATTAGTTCAAATGAGCTATCAATGTTTTGCTGTTGATTTTCATTTACACTTACCATCTGGTAATTGTTCGGCACTGATGGATTCCACTAGCCCTACTACTGCTTTTCTACTGTTCAAATGTCCTGGCGAAACCTTTCCCCATGTTCGTCACAGACTGCACCAAGATTAACAGGGGAAAAAGTCCAAGTGTGAAGGCAGGCCACAGCCCTCTCGCCCCGGGAATCATTTTAAGTCTTCAGTTAACCTAACCAGCACATCTTCAGGGGTTGGAGGGGACCCCCTCACAGATAATGAGAGATTGCGGCCTGCGCCTGTGACTGAAAGGGCCATTCTGTAATCTGAAGGCACAGAGTTAAAGTTTGCTATCTCGGGAATGACAAGCAAATGAAAGCTAAACTTAAAAGAAGGGGTGAGGCGGGCGGCCTTCTGCTGTTATGCACCTAAAATCTGGAATAGCCTGCCAATGGGAATTCGCCAGGCTGATACAGTAGAGCACTTTAAAACACTGCTGAAAACACATTACTTTAACATGGCCTTCTCATAACTTCATTTTAACTTAATCCTGATACTCTGTATGTTCAATTCATCACAATAACTATTAACAGTGGCTCTAAAATCCATACTGACCCCAACTCTCTCTTCTGTTTCTTTTTCCGGTCTCTTTGTTGCGGCGGCCTGCGCCACCACCACCTACTCAAAGCATCCTGATGCTCCAACGTTGATGGACTGAAAGCCAGAAGTCTACGTGACCATCATCATCAGGTCCTTCCATGAAAACCCTAAATACAAAGAGGACTGTTTGATTTATGTTAGGTAGATTGCCCAGAGGGGACTGGGCGGTCTCGTGGTCTGGAACCCCTACAGATTTTATTTTTTTTCTCCAGCCTTTGGAGTTTTTTTTTGTTTTTTCTGTCCACCCTGGCCATCGGACCTTACTCTTATTGTATGTTAATTAATGTTGACTTATGTTTATTTTTATTGTGTCTTCTATTTTTCTATTCATTTTGTAAAGCACTTTGAGCTACATTTTTTTGTATGAATATGTGCTATATAAATAAATGTTGATTGAAAAAGGGACGTCGCCCGGAGAGAATTCCTCAGCAGAGACACAAATTAATTAACAGCCATGCCTAACAGTCAGACTAAATTCTCAGTTCTGCATTGTAGATAGATAGGTGTGATCTATTGTATCAGAAACTGCACTTAAATATAAAAAATATAATATATTCCTCTAAGAATATCATTTGTAAAGACGTTCACAGTTTTTTTCCTGAGTGACTTGGGTACTGCCATTGACATTTTCAACAAAACTGTTGGAGTGGAGTCTGAAGGACAAGTCATACGCCTCACTTTCGAAGTGAGTCATGAAGTAGCCTGTCATTATTTTAATTTACTAAAGTGGTCAGCTCAGCGGGAGTTGCATTTAGATATTTCATTACTAGATCTAGAAACTGAATGATCACTTTGCAGTTCTGCACTATTAAATGTGTTTTTAAAGAAGTGTATAAACCCATTACCACAAATATCTGACGTTTAGGCTGGGGACAAGGACGCCTGCTGCCAACACCACAAAAAGCAGTTTGAGAAGATAAGATGAGATACAACAGAATCATTTTTTTCTTAGGTTAGCCTAAGAGTTGTTAATATTTACATCTATTAGTTTTGAGTAGTAATCTGAGACAGCCATCATTTACACTTTATTACTTGTATCCCACGCAGCATAACAATCCTCCAAGTTTGTTATCCTCAATTTTCACTCTAATTTACTGCATTCTAATTGTAGATAGTGTGTGGTATCCCTTTCTGCTCTAAGTACCTTTGTTTTAAGAGGAACTGCTTTATCTGTTTCACATATGATGTGTAATTATTTGTAAGAGGATCTATATTAGCATTACACTTATAGGCTGAGTTTGAAGTTCTCAGAAAAATCAATAACTCTTAAAGTACTGCTGTTATTTAGATGCCTTATTGTTCTAGCTCTTAATTGAGCATTTATTGGAGCGGACAAGAGGTGACTGTGGTGTTCTGGGCCCACAGCTCGCTCAGCAAAGGCCGTTTCAGTTTTAAATAAATAAATAATCACCGCGCTTGTGGCGGCTTAGTGAGGGGGCGTGGTGGCTGTAACTTGATCTCAGGGCGATCTGCGGTGTGGGCATTTCTCACCTAGTGCACAGGTGACGGACTGCCCACATCGGTGATTGTTCCTGGGATTGGTAATGTGCTGCAGCTGCTATGGCCCCCCTCTCAATATAAAAAAGCGCAAGTCGGTTAGGAGGAGGAGGAGGAGGAAGAAAAGAATAGGACGGAGGAAGAAGCAGGAAGCAGTGAAGAGAGAGAACAAGTCGGGCGGCGGCCGCAGGCAGCTGAAGGGAAGCCTGGGTGTTTGGCCGACACCCAGGAGTGGCAGTAGAAGTCGCTCCCGCTGAGTGAACGAGTAGCGGGAGTGACCAGTGAAGGGCGACTGGCCGCGGAAGGCCGGAAACTTGAATAAATATATCTCTTTTTGTACTATATTTCTCTCTTGTAATTGTTTTCCTCCATGGGTACAAAAGGTATGGTATTTGGTTCTAGTCAATTCCACGTCCAGAAACACATCCCAGGGGAGAAAGAGTGCCCCCTGCTGGATCCAGAAATAAATTCTTATGTTGATCAAGATACTAATGTCAGAACTACATCTGTGCCTTACGCTGGACTCATTGTTTCTTACATTGGTTTATTTGTCCTTGTTTGTTTTTCCTTATTTTTTGTTAAACTAGGGGGCTTCGCTCACCAACCACCCGGGCCTGCACTACGCGCCAGCCACTTCGTGTCTCTGCCACTCGCGTTGTGAAGAGGGGGGCTGAACTTACCCCATGGAGACACAGTTGCTCCTCCGAAACCCTTTCTTAAACGGTGATACAATGGGAAACTTTTTTTTTTTTTTACCTCCTCTTTGCTCAATCAGCTGCTGGCTTGCTGCTGCTGCCGTAATGCATGATCTGCATCTCGCACGGCGCACTTCTGTCATATTACCTATGTCCATATATTCGATCTGTTTTTGCTTTTACCTTTTCATCAATATTGCATTAAATTTTGATTCCGTGTTTGGAATTACATCGTGACAATGCAACGTATAACTGCCCGCGAGTGAATATCATTTCTTTCTCTCTACAAGAAATGTGGCTGAAAATAGCATTCACACAAATGAGAAATAATTTCTCTCGCGGGATTTCATTTTCACCAAACAACAAATCTTTTCATTCGGATACGCCTCTTCATTGGGAAGAAACACTACTTTTTTTTCCCCTGATGGCAACACAAATTATACGATCTACACGTCTCCGACTTAAAGTTTAAATCCGAACTATATGTTCAATCTCTTTTCGGTGTTCCGTTATTTCACCGAGTAATAATTTCCATTTGTTTGCACTAATGCGTTCTTTACTATCCTTTTGAGACTTTTGAATTTTCATACTTCCATTATCTCTAACCTCCTCTGCATGTGTACTGCGCCAACGTTTTTGAATTCTTTACGACGTTCTACTTTGTCTTTGTTTTATTTCCGGTCCCAGGCCTGGTTAAAAAGTCTCGTCTCGCGAAAGAAAAATCACGTCTCGTCTCCTTGCAACCCTTCAAGATTTTTTTTTTTTTTTAAATTGAGAGATATCTTTGCTTTTGGCTCAGCGCCTGCACAGGGTGGCACCTCAAACACACCTGAGAGGACCATAAGAGAAGAAGATCCAGTCAGCACACCTGGAGTTTGACACCTCATCTCTACACACTTCTTGTTTCCAGCCTAAACACACAATGTAGCTAAGGTACATCCATCTCTTTATGGTGGTGGTCTTTTGCTAGTCCTGATTTAAATTTCAAGATGATATCACGTGTGCTTAAAATATGAGCTCAATGTCGTAAGTATTAACAAGACATTATGTATGGTTTTTATTCTGTTTTCCTGATGGCTGATGTGGCTCGGATTATACCCCAGCTTCCAGCTATAAACACAAAAGAGTCCACTGGTCCCCACCTGAAAGCCCTGAGAAGCCATGACCCTGCTAACAGCATGTCGCACTACACTCAAAAGTCAAAATGGACCTATAGATTGGACTTGAGTAACCTAAGCTGCAAATGCTGTGTGGCAAATTCGAGTTAAGTCTTCAGAATACCCCATCTCCCCATGTGCCAATGTGTACATTCTGTTCGTCAATACTGTTTCTATTATTCTGATGCTATAATAGGTTGAAAAGTTGAAAATACTCTGAATCTGATGCATTTTGGGAGCCAGGGTGTTGAGCTCTGGGCCTGGAGGTCCGCAGTAGCTTCAGGTTTTCATTCTCACCCTTTTCCTAATCATTGACCAGTTTTCACTGCTAATGAACTCCTTTTCCCTTCATTTTAATAGCCCTGTTTTTAAGGATTCAGGCCTCCGAATGGATTTATTTCTTCATTAAATGACAGCCTAACAGAAATGAGACGTGAAATGAGCCAACAAATGACCGGCTAACAACAACAACATTTATTTATATAGCACATTTTCATAATTTGCATACAAAAGATGTAGCTCAAAGTGCTTTACAGGATGAAAGAAGAGAAAAAATATATATAAAAATGAAATTAGGCAATACTAATTAACATAGAATAAAAGTAAGGTCCGATGGCCAGGGAGGACAAAAAAAAATAAATAAATAAATAACCCCAGATGGCTGGGGTTCGAGGCCACAAGACCACCCAGCCACCTGTAGGCATTCTACCTAACATCAATGATCTCAATCCGTCCTCATGGTTTTCAGGCTTCACATGGAAGAACTTGATGATGCTGGTCATGTGGACCTCCAGCCTTCAATCCATCAATGTAGGGACTGCACGGTGCTGTGATTGGGTGGGGGTGCCACAGATCGCCACCATAGAAAACCGGAAAAAGAACAGCAGAGAAAGTAGGGGTTAGTACGGATTTCGGAGCCACCAAGAATGATAAAAATTAAATGCACATAATGGGATTTCAAACTCCAACCAATCTCTTAATGAGAAGCCGATTCTTGCTGTTAATTAAACCCATTATTTAATTCCATGGCTTATTGCTGCTCTCATTCTGCCACAGCAGACATTTCCAAAACTGTTGATTCTTCTGGTTTTTCTAATAACATGGTCACAATGTTTTGGTGACCTGAGAGATCAACCTTACCGAGACCTTCACCTTTCTTTATTTTCAGATATTGTGTGATGGGCACAAGTTGGCTGGTGATGTGTTGGCTCATTTTGTGTCTCATTATTATTTGGCTGCTAATTAAGGAAAAAGGGACAACTAAGGGGCCTGAGTCGAGTTAATTAAAACTAAAGAAAAGGAAGTTAATTAGCAGCAAAAACTGGAAAAATGAAGAAGATGGTTAGAATGAAAATCTGCAGCCACTGCGGCCCTCCAGGACTGGAGTTGGACACCCCTGTTCTAGGCTGTCCCAAAATGTTCATTTTGCCTAGAAGGGAAGTGAATTCAGAAATGGTGCGTTAGTATACAGAAGAGTCTCTGCAAAATTAAAATTAAGAATTTTACTTTCCCTGAACTCTTTCTGTTGCACAATACAAATCCATCGTAAGATTACATCGTCACATAAAGTACTTCAGTTCATGTTATTTTCTTGAATGATTTTAAGCATTTGGCAGCTCAGTAATCACCACGGCTTCTGCCACATCTCTGTCAAGCGGAGTTTAAATGTTGTGTATGGAGTTTGACTGCCTTCAAGGAGTGCATTTTAGGCTCTTTGGTGACCCTAAATTAGCCCCTTGTGTGTATTATTAGAGGGAGGAATAGTGCCTTGGTTTAAAAATAACAAAAAAAAGAAAAAAAGCTTTCAGAAGTCTCTGGAGATTCAGAGAAAAATTGGAATAAGGTTTTGTGATGTTATGTAGCCAAGCTCTTGACCAAAATGCTGAATGTTCATTTTGATGAATATTGAACGAAATACTCCAACCACCCCTCCTCTAGATAGATAGACAGATACTTTATTAATCCCAAGGGGAAATTCCCATACTCCAGCAGCAGCATACTGATAAAGAACAATATTACATTAAAGAGTGATAACAATGCAGGTATAACAGACAGACAATAACTTTGTTTAATGTTAACGTTTACCCCCCCGGGTGGAATTGAAGAGTCACATAGTGTGTGGTCTCCTCAGTCTGTCAGTGGAGCAGGATGGTGACAGCAGTCTGTCGCTGAAGCTGCTCCTCTGTCTGGAGATGATCCTGTTCAGTGGATTCTCCATTATTGACAGGAGTCTGCTCCGCGCCCGTCGCTCTGCCACGGATGTCAAACTGTCCAGCTCCATGCCTACAATAGAGCCGGCCTTCCTCACCAGTTTGTCCAGGCGTGAGGCGTCCCTCTTCTTTATGCTGCCTCCCCAGCACACCACTGCGTAGACGAGGGCACTCGCCACAACCATCTGATAGAACATCTGTAGCATCTTATTGCAGATGTTGAAGGACGCCAACCTTCTAAGGAAGTATAGTCGGCTCTGTCCTCTCTTACACAGAGCATCAGTATTGACAGTCCAGTCCAATTTATCATCCAGGTATTTATAGGTATGTACCCTCTGCATAGTCACCTCTGATGATCACGGGGTCCATGAGGGGCCTGGTCCTCCTAAAATCCACCACCAGCTCCTTGGTTTTGCTGGTGTTCAGTTGTAGGTGGTTGGAGTCGCACCATTTAACAAAGTCCTTGATTAGGTTCCTATACTCTAAAACAAGATGCAATCAGCAGTGTGCCCATGGCACTTAAGAGGGCATTTTCAGGACAGCAGGTGGGCAAACTGCACATTATGTTTTAAAACCATAGAATATATTTATACATTCATAATTAACCAGTAAATGAGAATGAGGTTCAGAAATGCCAATGACGTGGCCTCAAGAACAGTGATGTGCTGAAGAACAAAGGAACAAAAATATTACAACAATAACATTAATGACTAGAAGAGTATAGTCACATATTGTGGCTTGAAAATACTGCATTTTGTTGTGAATTTAGATTTCAATGAATTGTTTGTGTATCACTCTAACTTTCCCAAACGGTACCACTATAAGTCACTGCGCTTTTGGTTATGTATTTGATCCATGATATCCGGTCAAACATCTCTCTTTCTGCATTAATTCGTGCGGTGGAAGACCAGAGGGTGTTAACGGTTGTAGATATTCTACGGATATTTGTAAGTTGATGTCTTCATCTTCCGCACCATCACCACCAACTGTTTCAGCAGAGTCTAGTGATACGCATTTAACCAATTTGCTGTGTAACCGATTGACATTTCTGGTGTTAATTCATTTAACTTCATCGTTTCTTGCTGCTAGGATTACCTGTGTACTCATTTTTTCTGTTGATAACCCTTCATGGCGAAATTCTTCAATAAGATTTGGACATAATGCGTCTTCTTTAATTACTTAAAGTGAGGAAAACATTCAAATTTGTAAGAGCTGAGAGAGCAGAAAATGTGTCTGTCAAAAGCATTTGCACGAATGAGAGGTGAGATTATTGTGTGTGTGGCTGAATATGATTGAGAGGAGGGCGGGACCTGAAAAAAATCTTCCAAAAAGTCTTGTCTTGCCGCATGATTTTTTATTATATATATATATATATATATATATATATATATAGTCTGAATCACAATCTGATTGTATGGGTGGTTACCTACCAGGTAACGCTTGTGGTTGGTCAGCAAGTCGACTAACGTCCACCACGGTGCCTTCTTTCAGTTGCGAGAAGCAGATCATAGAATGGTTGAAATAGTTTTTACTGTCAAATAATGCAAAGAGTACGCGACACGTGTTTCACCCTAATTCTGGGCTCATCAGAAGAAGAAAAGACATGAGGCATGGCAAGGTTTGGGGCAGCCACCCGTTTAATTCGGTTTCCTGGCTGCAAAAGTAATCGGTTCATAAGAGTCAAGTTTACTCAACAGAGTCCAATACAGAACTGCCTGCCAGAGCAAAGGCAGGAGGCTTTATAGGCCGGAGGGCGGAAGTGATGTCGTCCTCTGTGCCGGAACCGGAAGTGATGTCGTCCTCGGGGCGGGGACCGGAACTGATGTGTCCCGCTTCGAGGTGTCGGCTCCTGGTGGGATTTCCCGGGAAAGACCTGTAAAGATCTCAGAAAGAGCGTTAGCGTACCCCGCCTCCCCCCTGGGGCAGATGTATAATCAGTCTTCTCTAAGCCCTTCAGCTGCCTCCCATGCACACGTGTGTGACAATATATATATATATATAGTGGAATATCAGGGGCCAGACTGCCTCCTAACCCGAACACAGACAGGCAGACTACACAAGTCCAAAAGCACGCGCTTTTATTTTCTTTTTGTTGCCTTCTCACAGCACACAATGCCCACAATTCTCCACAGCAGTTAATGCTCAGTCCTTTCCTTTTTCTCTTCTCTTTCATTCGTTTCTTCTCTTCTGCCACCTCCACTCCTCTCCCGCAAGCTTTGTCCTCCACCTCCCGACGCTGGCTCCTCGAATGGAGTGAGGCGGCCTCCTTTATATACTGCACCCAGACGTACTCCAGGTGCTCCCTGATGATCATCTGGCAGCACTTTTTGTTGTGGCAGATGTGCTGCATGGGCACCCGGAAGCACCCCAGGTGCACCTGGATCCCCTCTTGGCTGCACGTCCAGGTGTGGTGGAAGTGCTGCAGTTCAGGGCTCCAAAACTGTCCAGGCGCCCCCTGGTGGTGGCCACAAGCCCCAGCAGGGCTAAGCTTCCAAGGGAATGGCCCCAATGCAATTTATTTTTATGTATGTACATATGTGTATGTATATGTACTGTAGATATGCCTATGAAACTGTGCGACCAACCAATGGATAAAAAAATAAAACATTGAAACATAAAACCAAATTATGCGTTGTAACAAAGTAAACAACATGAAGTCAATTAGAGAGAGAGAGCGTGAGCTGTTAAAGAAGCTGCCAAGCACATTGCCCTTCCCTGGAGAGTGCGTGATGGGCTGTGATTCCTGTCTGTTTTGCTGTGGCTAACAATACCTCATTTAACTGGAAGTGGGTAATTTAATGGTTTGAAATGGCTTTTTGAAGGATTCCTTTGCTGCTCAATTATTTAGCAGAGAGGTGGGCTGCTCGTGTAAGCATAGGCGTGTGGCCATCTGTGTTCCTGTCTTTGTCATATGCTGGCTCCAGTCTAGGGGTTCCCTTTCCCGATACGCAAAACCACAGTTTATGCCTAAAATTTCCAGCTTTTGATGTAGAATGGAAGATTTTTTTTTCCCCTCATTTAGATTATTAGTTTCAAATATTTTGCATTGAGAGAAAATTTAGGAGTAACAGTTAATTGTGCATGAAATGTTTTGGTTTACAGTGCACATTAAAAAAATATATGGAGTTTGTCTTAGAAATAGCAGGAAGAGACTGAAGAAATGTTGTGCAAAGAGATACAATGCTTTAGGTCAGCGTTTCTCAACCTTTAAGTATTTGCAACCCGAGTTTTCATAACAGTTTTAATCGTGCCCCCCTCTAACATTTTTTTGAAATATAGATGCATATTTTATTATACCTACTTAACTTTTATCGACATTTATCTAACTCTATATTTATTGTTCTAGTATCAGAATGTAGTTTAAGTTAATTTGTTTTGGTTTCAACTGATGTTTTTTTCATATTTTTGATTCTTGTTTTTTTTTTTTTCATCTTCGCGCCCCGCTTTTTGTTACTTCGCACCCCCCTAGGGGGCCTGTCCCACAGGTTGAGAACCACTGCTTGAGGTGGTGCTTTAAGAAACTGACTGATGTCACGTACACAGTAAAAACTTGACAGCTGTCACACACACAGAAATTTTCATTGAAAGATAAGAGCAGAACTTGAGAGGAATTGGAAGAACAAGAATATAGTGAAACGAGACTTTAATTTGGGTATGTAAGCTTGCTATACTCTCTGCTGCAAACATCTCATGTCTTATAACCAATCTGAGTAAATGCCAGCTGGTATGTAAGCAGTACTTCAGCACTGTTATGTAAACTCAGTTGTCTATAAATGCATGACTCTGTCTTCATTCTGTGACCATTTAGTGGCACCTCTGCTCAGAGTAGGGTCCCTTAGTAGAATGATGTAAGGGGGTGCTCCCTCTTCATGAAGAGAAATTAAAGATGCATGAAAAAGCTTCCTCCTGCCTGGTTCTTCAGCGTAATTATTTAATACAGTAAATAGTAATAGTATAGTAAATATGTATATATATGTATATATGTATATGTATATATGTACATATATATATGTATATATGTGTATATATATGTATATATGTATATATATGTGTATATATATGTATATATATGTGTATGTGTATATATATATATATATGTGTGTATGTATATATATATATATGTATATATGTGTGTGTGTGTATATATTTATATATATTTAAATATTGTAAAGAAAAGTGGCCAGAGAGACCGATTAAGGGTTGGGGAACCATCCCCATATACTGTCGAAGAACCTATAAAGTCACTAATTGTACAGCACAGTCAATGTTATAATATACATTCCACAAACACTGCGAAAAGACATCTGAATTTATGGTAGATAACCGTAGAGAAAAGCCAAGCAAAATGACACCTTTTATTGGCTAACTAAAAAGATTACAGTATACAAGCTTTCGAGGCAACTCAGGCCCCTTCTTCAGGCAAGATGTAAGAAGAGGCCTGAGTTGCCTGGAAAGCTTGCATACTGTAATCTTTTTAGTTAGCCAATAAAAGGAGTCATTAACTTTCTCTACATTCATAATGGCTAACACGGTACAACAACCTAGTACTGGTAGATAACCGGAAATAGCTGCAGGGAGGAGATAACATGAATAGGGGGTGACGGAGGTGAAGTCATCAAGGAGGGACAATTGGAATGCGGAAGTTCTTCCCAGGATGGGATTGTGTTTTGGTGTAGAATTTGTGTACCGGGGTGCTTTTGATCTTCATTTTTTCTGGTGCAAAAAAGAGCGAAGCATTAGTACACCATCTTAGAGCCCCATCCATTGAGTTTTCACGTTCTGTCGGTCCTTTTGGCTGCCCCCAATCATGTGGCAATAGTTATAGTGCCTATAAAAAGGATTCACCCCTTTGGACGTTGTCACATTTTGTTGTTCTGCAACATGGGATCACAGTGGATTACATTTTTTTAAACTGATCAACAGAAAAAACACTCTTTAATGTTTCAAATTTAAAAAAGGTCTCTGCAAAGTGGTCTAAATTAAATGCAAATATAAAAAATAATTGATCAAGTATTCCCCCTTTTATATGACACACCTAAATTATCACTGGTGCTGCCAATTGGGTTTTTAGAAGACACCTGATTAATTCAAAGCAGATCACCTGTCACCTGCAGGTGGACAGTCCTACTTGTGGTGAGCCAATATGGTGGTGGTATAAGCTGCACAATGAAGACAAAAGAACACAACAGACCAACTGAATAAAAAGCGCAAGACAGGAAATGAAGATAAGAAAATAGTCAAGTTACAGAAGATACAGTTAAATCAGCCATTAAGAAATGGAAAGACTATGACTGTCCACAAAACCTGAAGAAGAAGAAGACCAATGAGGGAGGCCACCAAGAGTCCCATGAGAATGCTGAAGGAGTTGCAAGCTACGCTAGATAAGATTGGAGAGACGTTGCAGATGATAACTAATGCACAGATGTTTCATCAGTCACAGCCTAATTGGAGTGTGGCAAGGAGGAAAATTGCACAGGGTAGATGGTGGTCCCTTAAAAGGTGGGTCCACCTGCCCATTACCACAAGAGACTGGCCTCAGCCATATAAAGGCAGAGGAAACCCATAGTCCCATGCGGTTCATCTGAATGCATTCATGGTGTGTTGAGTTCTTTTCTGTTTCTATTGTGATTTTTGAACCTGTGCTCTATTTTAATTCACCCAGAGTACTGGGGCTCTGCTCACCATGGATTGCTTTTTCCTTTTCAGGCAATTCCTTTTTGCCTTTTGTGCTCCACAGAGCATCTCGTTGTTACATAGTATTTCGTATTAATAAATATTTTCTTTATAAAGATTCTATGACACTCTTTATGTGTTTAACTTGGATTTTTGACAATGTTTCCCCCCTTTAGTGGCCATTTTCGGGTTGTTTGGGACCTAGCTTTGGAACTCCAAGTTCATAACAAAACTGAGGTGAGATGACTACTAAAAACCTCAATTTTCTTGTGCAAGTCCACGTATGGAGCTCACCTTAAGCAAAATGCTTAGACATCATAAACTGCACAACAAAGTTCATTGTCATCATCAGCCCTGTCAATCTTCAAATGAGCATCGAGCCTGTGATCATTTTCCTGTGCTTCATAAACAGGAGTAGTACTTTGTGAGCTGTGAAATTATTAACATCTATGTCCTTTTTACATCCTCGACCTGAGCCCCTGAATATTCAACATCTGGACCCTGACCATTGTGCCACCCAATTACACTGTTTCAACATACCTGGATTAAAACTTAAATTGAGAGTTTATTTATAGGTTTCTCTCAGCGGATTGCATGCAGCACACTCTGCTTTGCTTGGCTGTGTGGTTGAGCCCTGCAAAACAGCAGCATACCGGTACGTTGGCTTCTAGCCTTACATCCAGTGCTTCTGGGATAATAATTACGCAGGTATTGGATTAGATTACTCATTACTTTAGAAAATAATCAGACTATCTAACATGAGTTACTTTTAACAAGTTAACCCCAACACTGCCTGAGTTCAGCACATTCTGCTCATCAACATAAATTTGGCCATTTCTGAAACATTGAGACAGGATGTTTTAACCAGGAGAACAAATGATGGAATGACCTGAGTATTTGCCACAGGAAATTTATCTTATGGATGTTTTCACGGTCTACTACCTATGGCTGCTGAAAGCATGTGTGAAGCTAACACATCCACAGGGAAACAAAGTGCAATGGGTTTATGCAGACTACAAAATCCTTAGCTACAATCCGGTTAAGGGTATGCATGGTCACATGTCCAATGTGTTACTGAAACCAATATCATAGATAGATAGATATGAAAGGCACTATAGATAGATAGACATGAAAGGCACTATAGATAGATAGATAGATAGATAGATAGATAGATAGATAGATAGATAGATATGAAAGACACTATAGATAGATAGACATGAAAGGCACTATAGATAGATAGATAGATAGATAGATAGACAGATAGATAGATAGATATGAAAGGCACTATAGATAGATAGATAGATAGATAGTGTCATGCATGTGCAAGTAGGAGTACTTTGTATGGACCAAGCGAAAGTAATTCCAGGCCAGGGGGTGGCGGGGTGCACTAAACCTTCTCTTGTTATCTGTACAGACCAGCCACAGGAAAACCTGCCTGACACAACATTGAAGACGCCACTTCCTGCTCTGGCACCCAGGAGGATGTCTCTTCTGGTTTCCCTGCGTCATTTCTGCTTTGATCACTTAAAACTGCCATCATGCCAAACCTTCAGCAGTTCATGTCTGGACTCCAACCAAGACACTTTTTCAAAAAATCAACTCATTGCAGCCAGGGATAATATATGGGTGGCTGCCCCAAACCTTTATAAGTGTGTCGATTCTGATCTTTTCACGATAGATAGATAGATAGATAGATAGATAGATAGATAGATAGATAGATAGATAGATAGATAGATAGATAGATAGATAGATAGATAGATAGATAGATAGATAGAAAGGACGAACAAACTTTATTTGTCCCAAGGTAGAACGCTGACTTTATACAGAAGCACTTCAAATAAATACATAAATGGGTAGATAAATAAGTAAATATACACACATATTTTGGTCTGAACCCACACTGGAATAGCTACTAAGCAAGAAAATTCAAAAGAAAATAAAGTTCTGACTTGGCTGTCCCAGTCCCAGGGAGACATTATGCGGGCGTATTGCATAAGCCCCAGTCACGTTTCTTGACGCACTTCTGCTGAGCGATTTGTTGGCTGAAAGTCCTCAGTGTTGGTGTGTCAGAGAGAGGATGTGCAGCTTTGTTCATAATGGCACTCTGTGTTTTTTTTATTCTCTGCTTCACTACGATCTTCCTGGGGGTTCAGAGTGCGTCCCATATCTGCACTTGCCGCCGTAATTAGCTTGTTGATTCAGTCGGCCTCTCTTGAAGTGACTTTACCAGGTTTCTGTGAATTACCAGGTTATTAAAGCTCATGTAGACGCACTCAGTTAGGCTTCACAGTTGCTGCATTAATTCAATCCGCAGTTACCTGAGAGTCCTATGTGAGACTTCTGCATGCGACCAGAATTTGCTGTGGTCTTATTTGAGTATGCAGTCATGATCTTCGGCTCACTTTTGGTGTTTTTCCTTTTGTTAAGGTTTGTATTTGTTTTAACCATTTTAGTTTTTGGATTCACGAGCTCTTTATTAATTATTTTAAATTTAGATTTTTTTTACCTGTGAAATTTAGAAATTGATGGCTCATTGGGTTTGACGATTACCTGGTTTACAGCTTTGCTAATTCATTTCAGTTCTTTAAAGTTATTTTTCTTTGGATACTGAATAGTTTATTCCGTTTCTTTTTTCTCATTGTTTTAGAATTTCAATTTTAAATCTTGTATTTTAAATTTTAATTTTTTATTCTAAAACATTGTATTCGCAAAAGGTTTTGGCCAAGTGCTGTGTAAAATAAAAATTCATTCAATCATCCATTCATTGTCCAGATTCATTGAAGGTGGATGTAAAACCTTGACATTGTAAGACACAAATTAACAGTCTGTCACAGGCCACTAATCACACACGCGGTCACTAAACAGATGGATTTCAAACTTATTCCATTTTCATTTGATCTTGTTTTGTATTTAATTCATTTTCCAAAACCTCCCCGGGCTCTCTTCCTCTCCATCCAGGGACACACTGTGCCAGATTCATAGCTCAGCAGTGTCACGATGGCGATGCCACACTTCTGGTGCCTTTACTTTGTCCTGGAATGGATAATGGATGCATTGGTGGCTTCCTCTGTGAACACAGCACATTACAGGTCAGCTACACGGAGCCCGACATGAATCTGAATTATTCACAGGCTCGACCACAAACGCAGCTCGTCACCATAAAGCAAGCCTCTGATATGAAAGCCACCTGCTGCCGATCTCTGTTCAGATTGTGGGCAGGTTAAAGCATCAGCTGGAATCGCAGAGAAATAAAGGAACAAATGGGGTGGAGAAAAGTGCAAAGGAGAGACGGAGGAGACCCAAGAGGTAGAGTTAGAGAAAAGGGGGGAATTGAGTGAAGAGGAAAGAGATCATCAGGCAAAGAACCAGGGGATATGGGGTGGGGGGCACTCATTACAATTGTGAGAAGCAATGTGTGAGATAAATGCTTAAGGCTGGCCAGTCAGAAAAAGCAAGCAAGGGAGTCTGAAATGGATAGAAGGAAGTCAGAGCTAAAGGAAATGAAGCTGAAAACAGAGGCAAACTGGTAAATGCTGGGAAATCCTAGTGCATGAGGAGGGGGGCTAGCAGTGTGGGTCTCAGGAAGTGGACTCAAGGAAAAAAGAGAGAGAGAGTGGGAGAGAGAGAGAGAGAGAGAGAGAGAGTAACCAAGATCACTCAACACAAGCCAGCAGCCCCCAGAGCTGTGGCCGGACACACTGAAGAGGACACTTCCAGCTTCACAAGGGTGGGCATTTTTCCCAACCTGGGCATTCGGCCAGTTGGCTTGACAAGTAGACTATGATGGAATGTATCGCAAATTTCTTCACCTATGAGACCACCAAATCAGTGGTGGTGAAGAGCTGGACAATTGGCATTATTAACCGAGTAGTGCAGCTCCTTATCATTGCCTATTTTGTCGGGTAAGTGGTTTTTATGTGTAAAATTGTTGTTTTGTGCCTTACAATATACAGGATGTAGAATGCAACCAAAGACGTATCTGATTTTTATTTTACACCGAAATGCTATGGAACATCTTTGGTCAGTCAGACAAAATGTCTCAAGGAGGTTAATTATTTATTTATGTATATATTTATGTATGAATGTATTTCTTTCTTTATTTATTTATTACAAGTGTGGCTCAGTAATCCTTTGCCACATTTTCAAGAATTACACTTTCAAAGAATCTGGAATCAATGTATTAGAAAAGTGGTTCACTTCCATTATCAATAGTGATTTACTCGGTTATCAATAATCAAATGGCTATTATCAATGTTTAGCACTTCTATATATGAACTGATCAGTAGGTGCCTAAAATGAATCTGGTAGAAAGTTAATTCAATTCATTATAAGCGATTTGATTTTTGATAACCATGTCCATGTGCTTTAAGAGCAAGCATTTGTTTTCTAAAGTATAAAAGAGCACACTACAATTATAATTATTGATTCTACTCAGTTTTATGGACTAAATATAACTCAGTCGTATAATAACATTTAATTTTTATTGATTTTTATAAATTAAATAAATTGCACTACAAATCAATGCACATTTAACGCATTTAACTCAAAACGGGTGGCCCCTCAGCCAACCAGTGACAGATTCAGAAAATGAAACCTGGGAGAAGAGCACGAGGTTCACGGATGGGGGACAGTTGGTCACAGTCTGGCTTTATTGAGCCGAGTTCGGACCACTTGTGTTCACCTGTGCTTCCCTCCGGCAGACCAAATTACTCCCAAATTCCTCCCAAATTCCATTAATTAAAATTGACTTGTCAGTCTGCATTACCGTGATGACGGCCTGGACTCTTCCTTACGTCCGCAGTTAATGCGAAAACATAAAACGTTTCAATTGTACGGCATCTGTGCCTACGACTCGTTAAAAATAACTTTCTTGCATCATTTAAAATACAAGTCTGGATGTGCAGGCACCGGCAATGTCAGGAATTACTGCATACGTTTCAGCAACTCTGTAAATCGTCGATAAACTTTATCGTTCCCTTCGACTTCAAACTCTTCGTCTTTTCCTACGGGAGAATGAATAACACCTGCTTAAGTCAGTGACTGCGAAAGGACAGGACGTGCGGCAGAGTGCGGCAGAGTGCACTTTTCTTCTTCTTCTTCTTCTTCTTCTTCTTATTATTATTATTATTATTAGTAGTAGTAGTAGTAGTAGTAAGACAAACTAAGTAAAGCCAGTGGCAGAATTATGCGTGCATGCAATACTTTGCACTTTGCGTGACGCGGGTGAAATTAATCGCGATTCTGTCATTGCAGGTGGGTGTTCCTACATGAAAAGGCGTACCAGACTCGGGACACCGCCATTGAGTCTTCAGTCATGACCAAAGTCAAGGGGTTTGGCGTGTATAACAACAGAGTCATGGACGTTGCAGACTACGTCACCCCTGCTCAGGTGAGCAAGAACCTGTGTCTGTCAGGATGCGTACCAGTTGTTGCTGATTTTATGGCAGGAATGAAATGAACAAAGAAAAAGATCCGTGTATGTGTGCGTGCGTGTGTGTGTGTGTTTAAGAAAATCTGGGTTAATATCTATGAGCGCAGGTACTGGAACAAATACCAGACGGATCTCTCTCTCTGGCGCCAGTGAGCACCACAGCGGCACAATGAAATAATCGTAGTAACTGTGTCTTTGTGATGACGCATTAAAGCAGTACGGTGTATTACAAATTAGGGACAAGTGAATGTACAGATGATCTGTGTATAATTTATATTTGTAGTCTGATAAAATCAGCAAAATAAAATAGTGCATCCTTCCATTTTTGGAACTGAAAACCAATGACTGGCGCGTCCGTTTTTTTTTTTTTTTTCAAGGCCACAATAATGTGAATATTCCACCTGTTTGTTAAAATCGGTATTTTTTGCCATGCCAAGTTTACTCTATAGTACTGCTGACAAGCTCATCACTTCACGTGCATGCAGCATTACAAAGCCGCGGAGAAGCTTTTTATTTATGTCTGTCTGTTTATATTTACCTATGCGTGTCTATCTATATGTATTAATTTGTTTGGTTGCATATATATATATATATATATATATATATATATATATATATATATATATATATATATATATATATATATATATATATATATGTTTGTGTGTGGGTGTCTATTTATTTATGTTTGAATGTTTACCTTGCCTCGCAGTTAGGTGACCTGGGTTCGCTTCCCGGGTCCTCCCTACATGGAGTTGCATGTTCTTTCCGTGTCTGCGTGGGTTTCCTCCAACAATCCAAAGACATGCAGGCTAGGTGGATTGGCGATTCTAAATTGGCCCTAGTGTGTGCTTGGTGTGTGGGTGTGTTTGTGTGTGTTCTGCGGTGGGTTGGCACCCTTCCCGGGATTGGTTCCTGCCTTGTGCCCTGTGTTGGCTCGGTATTGGCTCCAGCAGACCCCCGTGACCCTGTGTTCTGATTCAGCGAGTTGGAAAATGGATGGATGGAAGTTTACCTACTGCGGTGAGCTGGCGCCCTGCCCGGGGTTTGTTTCCTGCCTTGCGCCCTGTGGTGGCTGGGACTGGCTCCAGCAAACACCCGTGACCCTGTAGTTAGGATATAGCGGGTTGGATAATGGATGGATGGATGTTTAAGTAATTTTGTTATTCTGGCTTCTATAAAGTAAGCATTACATTACGTTACTTGTTACTTTAAAAAAGTATTCTGTAACGTGCGTTACCCCTATGGAGATGGTGTATTTCTCAGTTATTCAGAAACCGAATGCACAATTCTCTCATTTTACCAAATTACATATCCTGCAATCAAATTATATTTTCGGTGATACTTTATTTCAAAGTACTTTTTTTTCTTAAATGTGACGCTGTTTTTTCTTAACCCGCTTATTTAGGTCAGAGTGGCAGAACAGCTTATACGAGCAAGGCAGAAAAAACAGCAGAGTAGCGGGGCAGTCCATTTCACGCACACACACACACACGCGCGCGCGCATCGATCCAATTTAGCAACGCCAGTTCAGCTAACTGTCAGGTATTTAGACTGTGGGACAGAAGCGAAACAACCGGAGTAAACCCACGTGCTATCACTGCGCCACCCTACTTTGTTTAATATTATGGGGGGCAAATATGAAGGAAAAAAGTAACGTTAGCATGAGTATTCAGCCCCTCAGTTGGGGAAGCAAATCGCGGATACGCCCTGGGTCAAAGTCTTATAGTGCGCTTTTGTGTCCACATCTCCAAAAGACGCGCAGTTTAATTTGATTGGCAACTCCATACGTGCGAGTGTGGATGTGAGCGTACACGAGTGAGCCAGCGACGAACTGGCGTTTTGTCCGGGCCGTCTACTGTCAGGGCTCTGGCTCCTCCAACATTTTGAATAAGTGTATATATACCTAACCCGTTGAGATCAATTCGCTAAAACTGTAGGCATTTTATAAAATGTCTGACTGTGAGCAGGACTTCCCGTTCCCTGTGCTGCTTCCCTGTTTAGTCTACATAACTTTGGCAAAAAAGGTTCGATTTACTGAGAGATTGTGTACCTAAAAATAAAAATCTCTATTATTGCATTTTGAATAGCGTATTCTTTTTCTTACATTAGGATCGCCACAGACTTTTCATTCTTGAATTTTGAACAACGTTGTATAATGTGGAAAAATCTAATATAAATTCAATTCTTCCTTCCATTAGCAAAACTAAAAATGAACTCGGAGTATAAAATAAATAATTATCTATAACAACAGGTGACTTACCGGATGATGAAAACCTTGTGCAATGTGCAAATACTTCGCATTTTATTAATGTTAGATTTAGCTCCGAATAAAGACTCAGTCGCTCTCTGCGAGGAGTTTGTGCGCTCTTCTCTTCTCTTCTCTTTGTGGGTTTATTTTCCGGATACTCCAATTTTCTGCAAATATACATTTCACAGGATTTCGATATTTGGTTAACTGTAAGTGAAATTGGGTGTTAACGTGTGTGTGCACTATGGAGAACGTGAGCCTCATCCATTCATCATAGCCTGTTAGGTACTCAGCCTCCCTAAACTGATTAAAGCAGTGTTGAAAATGGACATGAATAATTGATTGTATATAAAAAAAATTAGATATAACAGTTGCATTCATAATTTAAAAAAAGTAAAATTTTGCATTTTTGTATATCCCTGCGTGCATATGAATCAGATTTTAAAGTAAAATCCTTATCCGAAAGTGCATATACTACTATCAGTCTCCAGAATAAGAACAAGGTTATGGATTAGTTGTTCAACGGTGTGAGAATGCTGGTGAAAAATAGTCGTAAAAATGAATAAAGCAGATTGAATGTATTAGAAGCGGATTAGCACTGCTGTCTTACAACTCCATGCTGCTGGGCTGAGTAATGAGTCTTTATGCGCCGACAGTTTTATTTTTTGGTATTTGGTACGCTTTATTAATCCCCGACGTCTTCCTGATTTTTCTCCGGCAGCTCAAGCGTTTTTACACCCCGGATATTTGCGGGTGTCACTGACTGCTGAGTGGAAACTGACCCGCTGTCGGCGATTGCGTGAGTGCCGATAAGTGAGGCTCCAGACACAGGGCCGGAATTAGAAGAAAAGAGGCCATAGGCTATCCCACTTATGAGGCCCTTTCACCCCCCATTTTTAAGTTTGTTCAAATTGCTAACAATTTGCTAGGCTGAAGCCTAGTTAGCCTATAAGAAAATCCGGCCCTGTCCAGACACCTTAATGCCACTTAACTCACGAAAAAAACGGCGATGTTCAATTTATGTATTTAATTTTAGTTACTTTAAATTAAAATAGTTTTTTTTTTTGTGCTAGCATTGCTTAACTTTTCTTACTTACATTGCTTTCAATTTGTTAGGTGTCACACTAAATTTGTGCTGGAATAAAGATATCGGAATATTTGCTTTCAAGAGACGCGTAATCCGTCTCAGCAACTGTTACTATTGCTTATTTATTTTATGTTACTCTTACTCAAAAGTAATATTTTCCAATTTCACGAAAAGTGGTATTGCAGTTTTCTCTCTGGACCGTCAAATTCAGTTGATTCAATGTAAACAAATCAAGTTTTATGTACATAACTATTCCGGATTTGCATAACGTCTGCTATTTTGCATGAAGAACCGCCCCTTTTGTTGACAACGCGTTCCTAAGGATCCCTGCACCCATGAAAAGAAATTAAAAGACACTCCTGAAAGAGGACTTTCAGAACCTCCTGCCAAGAACAATGGGACAAATGTAAGTCAGTCAGTCATTCTGCAATCCGCTATGTCCTACACAGGGTCACGGGGGTCTGCTGGAGCCAATCCCAGCCAGCACAGGGGCAAGGCAGGAACAAAGCCCGGGAAGGGCGCCAGCCCACCGCAGATGGGATAAATGTGTTCGATGTATATTTTGTAAGGGATTACTGGCAATGTGCCTTTAACGGTATACATATATATATATTTTTTTAATTTAAACAACGATATTTTTGATCGAACATCGTAAACAGAATACATGTGTGTGAAAGAGGAAGGGCAGTGGAATGGTGAGGATGGAGGGAGTAGAGATGGCGAAGGTGGATGAGTTTAAATATTTGGGATCAATAGTACAGAGTAACGGGGATTGTGGGAGAGCAGTGAAAAAGAGAGTGCAGGCAGGGTGGAATGGGCGGAGAAGAGTGTCAGGAGTAATTTGTGACAGACGGGTAAGAGTGAAAGGGTCTACAGGACGGTAGTGAGACCAGCTATGTTATATGGGTTGGAGACGGTGGCACAGGAGACAGAGCTGGAGGTGCTAAGATTTTCATTGGGTGTGACGAGGATGGACAGGATTAGAAACGAGGACATTCGATGGTCAGCTCAAGTTAGATGGTTGGGAGACAAAGTCAGAGAGGCGAGATTGCGCTGGTTTGGACATGTGCAGGGGAGAGATGAGGGGTATATTGGGAGAAGGGTGCTAAAGATAGAGCTGTCAGGTAAGAGGAGAAGAGGAAGGCCTAAGAGGAGGTTTATGGATGTGGTGAGATAGGACATGCAGGTGATGGGGGTGACAGAGTGAGATGATGAGGACAGAAAGATATGGAAGAAGATGATCCACTGTGGCAACCCCTTACTTGTAGCGATTCTTTAGCTCTTTACTGGGTTTCGCGCAGCGCCATTGCTTGACAATGAACCCTTAAATTCTGGTCCACATATGAAATGTCTTTGGGCTTCTGAAAAAGGTCCTAATATGTGGACAAAACAGAAATCTTTATACTACAAACAGAGTAGCGACAGATCATGAAAACTTGAATTTAGCCTGCCCCTTTAAAATCACGAACGCGTTATAAATCTATGATCATTTAATTCGAATTATTTCTGAAACTAGTCAACAAAAGTTCTTTTTCTATTATTCATGCATGGCTCTTTAGGAAACCAAAAATGGGTCCCCGATGTAAATGATCTGAAGAACTATTTATTTTTAACAGTATAGAGTTAAAGATCATAGTATGGGATTAAGAGGACTCCGAGAATACGTGAATAGATATATTAATAAATTGTAGTCCTCATATGCCTTCAGATGTTCAAAATCTTGTTTTCAGAAGACTTTTAAAATAAATTGAGGAATCTTCCTCACAGAGGGTTAAGGAGGAAATCAAGTGCCTCATGGTTTCCATTGCTCTTGTAATTCAAAATCTCTGTACAAGTGGCTATCAGTAATATTTCACTCCGTTTATGCGTCATTCAGGTTAAAAGAGCTCGCCTCGAGTTGGACCCACACAGCCGGCACAACGGAAGCAAAGAAGCGTAAGAACTTGGAGATAAGGCCCTTCCGGCTCCGTTTGTAAGGAATCCTTTGATGTTATCGATCAAACCTGTTAAAAGCCATAAGATAATCCTACGAGGAAAATAAGGAAAAACAACAATAGCCATAGATGCTTAAAATCGACACAACGGAAGCTCCAGGAAAGTGTTTGTATGTGTGCGCGCGCGTGTGTGTGTGTGTATGTGTGTGTTGGTGGGCTTGGACCCCTTACAAAAACGTCCGAAGTATTTATTCGTATGCATTTTATGCAACAGGCGATATAAAAATGTGTGTCATGAGAAAAAGAGCGCTGCTGTAGACAAACTGTCTATTTATGTCTTTAACGGTGTCAGTCTAAAGGAATAAAAATGTAGCAATTAGGACAAAGTACCTTTAACTTGACATCTCAATGTGTCCACATAGCGTTAAGTGGCGTCATCTTTAATTGAATGTAATGAGATTCTCTCCCCGAAATGCATACCCTTAAAAATAATGGATCAAAATGGCACTTTACTGGGTTGTGTGGTTCTACGTTGAATCCCAGTTTTACAAACAACCATTTAAGTCTGGTAATGGTTCTTTATATTTGAAATTGGACAAAAAAAAATCTTTAATGTATTACCGCAGGACACTAACAGATACAGAAATTCTAAATTTAGACTGTTGGAATTTCACAAATCTTATCATCTATTAATGGTTATTATTAATGGTTAGAAGCTAAATAAATAATGGTTCTTTCTGCATGGAACCTTCCTGTGGACGGATCTTTTGCGAACCATACACGGTATGCCTATATGGTATCGTCTGAAGAACCGCTCTGGCACCTTTAATTTTAAGAAAGTACTTAGAATACAACGGTGGAAAGATCCCTTCTGGTATTGCGTTGGCAACTGGCACACACATTGGTAATCGTTTTGTATAGCGATGTGTAATAAAGCTCCGTACACTCTGATAGACGAAAACACGTTAATTAGCAGCGACATATGGTGAACCAGATTTTAAAAGGGAAGGCCAATAACTAACTAACTAAATAAATAAATAAAAAAAATGTAGGCTGTACTATATACAGCAGATCGTGCAGCTTATCTTACTAATGCCGTCTATAATCCTCAATGGCAGCAGTGCGTGTTTTGGGAACTATATTCTCTAACAAAGCAATGCAATAAATAAACAATATCCCGCAATCATTTAATTTTAAATATATATCGACACATACAGAAGCGAAAACCCAATATTCGATCTCAATTAGGCAGTTCTATACTAATCTACTTTACAGCTCCCGTTTATCCACGATATAATTCACTAATCAATCATTATTATTATTGATTCTGTTTCCATTTTTTTCCTGAGTGAGCAGCTTTGTAATGGTAAATACTTTCTAACCCCACTCTTTTTTTATTCAAATATTAAGAGGAAGATCGGTAAATGGAAATTAATAACGAGTTTTTTGTATTAAATTTCATTTTTATTAGCTAATATTTGTTCGAGTAATTGCATTTCTAAATGCAATGGACTGTTGTCATGTCCAGGAATTCTTCGCGCATTACGTGTGATGGTCGCCTGGATAGGTTTCAGCGTCCCTCTTTGGAAAATGGATGGAGGGATGGATTTTCAAGTGCTTAACGGAAAGAGGTGATTCAGCAACTTTAAACAGCCCCCTGTTTCTAATCGTGCTGTGACCCAGATTTGGGGACTTATGAATTCGCTCTTAATATTTTATAATGTCTTTGCTCAAGTAAGCCTTTGCTCCGGGTAGTGAGTAGCATGTCATTGAATTTTTCTGTACTGTTGATCCCAAGTATTTAAACTCCTCCACCTTCACCAACTCTACTCCCTGCATCCTCACCATTCCTCTGACCTCCCTCTCATTTACTCACATGTATTCTGTCTTGTTCCTACTGACCTTCATTCCTCTCCTCTCTAGAGCAGATCTCCACCTCTCTAGGGTCTCCTCAACTTGCTCCCTACTCTCTCTACAGATCACAATGTCATCAGCAAACATCATAGTCCACAGGGACTCCTTTCTAATCTCGTCTGTCAACCTGTCCATCACCATTGCAAATAAGAAAGGGCTCAGAGTCGATCCCTGATGTAATCCCACCTCCATCACCCCTACTCCAGACCTCACCGGACAGTCTGAGGTGCAACCTGGTGGTGTGGGATGGACTGAAACATAATGTCCCACCCAAAGGTGTTCTATTGGATTGAGGTCAGGCGAGACGAGCGTGGGGGCCAGTCAATGGCATCAATTCCTCCGTCCTTCAGGTACTGCCTGCATACCCTCGCCACATGAGGCCGGGCATTTTCATGCACCAGGAGGAACCCAGGACCCATTGCACCAGCATAGGGTCTGACAATGGGTCCAAGGATTTTATCCTGATACCTAATGGCAGTCAAGGTGCCGTTGTCTAGCCTGTAGAGGTCTGTGCGTCCCTCCATGGATATGCCTTCCCAGACCATCATTGACCCACCACCAAACCGGTCATGCTGAACGATGTTACAGGCAGCATAATGTTCTCCATGTCTTCTCCAGACCTTTTCACGTCAGTCACATGTGCTCTCATCTGTGAAAAGCACAGGGCGGCAGTGGTGGACCTGCCAATTCTGGTATTCTATGGCAAATGCCAATCTAGCTCCACGTTGCCCACTAGAGGATGTCGGGCCCTCAGGCCACCTTCATGAAGTCTGTTTCTGATTGTTTGGTCAGAGACATTCACACCAGTGGCTTGCAGAAGGTCATTTTGCAGGCTCTGGCAGTGCTTATCCTGTTCCTCCTTGCCCAAAGGAGCAGATACCGGTGGGTCCTGCTGATGGGTTAAGGACATTCTACAAGGGGCCATGTCCATCTCTCCTTGAGCAACTGCCTGTCTCCTGGAATCTCCTCCATGCCCTTGAGACTGTGATGGCAGACACAGAAAACCTTCTGGCAATGGCACATAGTGATGTGCCATCCTGGAGAATTTGGACTACCTGTGCCACCTCTGTAGGTCCAGGTATGGCCTCATGCGACCAGTACTGACACTGACCATAGCCAAATGCAAAACGAGTAACAAAACAGATGAGGAGGGAAAAATGTCAGTGGCCTCCAGTTGTTAAACCATTCATTCCTGTTTGGGGGTCGTCTCATTGTTGTCCCTCCAGTGCACCAAAGCAGCTGAATCTGATTAAGAAACCCCTCTGCTACTTAACTGAGCAGATCAATAGCCCAGAAGTGCCAATGACTTGATGCCAAACTTGGATTCAATAGTGGTCCTTTAATTTTTTGAGCAGTATATATAATATAGTGAGCAGCGTCTGAATGCTATCTGAATCCACTGCATATCTGCCACCCTTGAATAAATGAAAAAATGAAACGTGGAACTGTATTGTCGATCTGCTTCATGGTGGAGAAGATCAGTCACTGTCAGCAAGAAAGGCTGTAGTCACAAACATGGGGCAGTGAAATGAGTAGCCAGTATCAGATTGCCAAACAGTGATTTAGAGCGAATAATTATGGAGCATGTTTTGCATTATTGCACAAGTTTCCTAAATGAATTTGAGATCATATCCAATTTTTCACAATGCCTGGAATTGACTAATAAAGATGTTATCTGGAGCAGTAATGCTTTCTCTGCCCCATTGCCTCAGCTTCCAAACATATAAATTTCCTGTCACTGAAACAGCAGACCCCCCAAAGGAATCATCATGTTGGCAGTGGCTCACTCACAGCGTGCAGACAAGCATTTTAAACTGTAGGGGCTCATCAGGAAAAGTGAATATTGAACATTCTGTGTATTTTGAATTGACCTCTTCATAAAGCAACGTTTGAAAAAAAAAAAAAAAAGTCTATGTTGGTATGCAATAATTTAATTTATTCTAAAATGTTATTAGGTTGTAATTTCCATCCATCCAATTTGTGATGTTTATCACAAAAGAGTCTGAAATAAAAAGAAAGAAGAAAGAAGAGTCTGAAAAGAAAATTCTTTTCTTTTCTCTGACTGATGGGGTTAGACAGGCGTCTCCGTGGACTGTGAAGTTCGCCGATGACAACGTGATCCGTAGTGACAGTAGACAGCAGGTTGAGGCAAACCTGGAGAGGTGTAGGTACACACTGGAGAGAAGAGGAATGAGAGTCAGTAGGAGTGAGACGGGGTGCATGTGAGTAAATGAGAAGGAAGGCAGTGGAAGGGTGTGAATATGAGGAGCAGAGATGGTGAAGGTCGATTAATTTAAATACTTGGGTTCCACGGTCCAGACCAACGCAGGGTGCGGCAGAGAGGTGAAGAAGAGAGTACATGGTGATTGGACACTGTTGGAGAAGAGTGGCAGGAGAAATTTGAGATAGAAGAGTACCTGCAAGTGTGAACGGGAAGGTCTACAGGACGGTAGTGAGACCAGCTATGTTATATGGGTTTGAGATGGTGGCACTGACCAGAAAGCAGGAGACAGAGCTGGAGGTGGCAGAGTTGAATATGTTAAGATTTGTATTGAGTGTGATGAGGATGGATAGGATTAGAGATGAGTACATTAGAGGGTCAGCTCAAGTTGGACAGTTGGGAGACAAAGAGAGGTGAGATTTTGTTGGTTTGGACATGTGCAGGGGAGAGATGCTGGGTATATTGGGAGAAGGATGCTAAGGATAGAGCTGCCAGGGAAGAGGAAAAGAGGAAGGCCTAAGAGAAGGTTTATGGATGTGGTGAGAGAGGACATGCAGGTGATGGGTGTAACAGAACAAGATGCAGAGGACAGAAAGATATGGTAGAAGATGATCCGCTGTGGCAAACCGTAACAGGAGCAGCCGAAGAAGAACAGTCCAAAGCAATGGATGGTGCGGCAGAGAGGTGAAGAAGAGAGTGCAGGTTGATTGGACTGGATGGAGATGAGTGGCAGGAGAGACTTGTGATAGAAGAGTACCTGCAAGTGAGAACGGAAAGGTCTATAAAATGGTAGTGAGACCAGCTGTGCTGTATGATGTGGAGACGGTGGCACTGACTAGAAATACAGGAGGCAAAGCTGGAAGAGGTGGAGTTGAACATGTTACGGTTTTCACTTGGAGTAAAATGGTAGACAGGATTAGGAAGGAGTATATTAGAGGGGACAGCACAGGTACAACAGTTTGGCAACCAAGGGAGAGAGGCGAGATTGAGATGGTTTGGGCATGTGCAGACAAGAGATAAGGTGTACATCAGGAAAAGAAGGTTGAGGATGGAACTGCCAGGTAAGATGAAGGCCAAAAAGGAGGTTTATGGATGAGGTGAGGGGGGACATGAAGGTAGTTAATGTGGCAGAAAATGATGTCAAAGACAGGGGTAGATGGAGACAGATGATCCACTGTGGCAATCCCGAATTGGGAGCAGCCCAAAAAAGAAGATCACAGAAGAGTCTGAGCTTAGCCTGGTCAGCAACAGTCACAAGGCCTGCTGTCGTCAGTTGTGAATCTGAGTTTTTCAACCCATAGATTAATTGTTCAGTATTTTGTTTTTATTTAAATTAATATTGCTCTTCTCATAATCGTTATGGCGGTGGCATCATCATGTCGCCATTTTAGATTCTATTAGCATGGCCAGCCATATTGTTTACAGTGGTGGCTTCTCGTTGCTAGACAGACGATAACTAACATCATTTCGTTGCAATGCTTGGATTGTAAATACAGCGCCGAGGTTTAGGGAGCAGGAGAACAGACGTAGTAATAAAGCAATGCAAAGGTGTAAGCCATTAGTATGAGAACCGAGAGAAAACCAAAGTCAAAACAAAATAAAAGTCGTAACAAAAGTTCGAAAGTCAGAGAAACAAAACTCTCAAAGGTTTTTTTTAGAGGTTGCTTTTTATTTGGAGAGGTCCAGAGTGACCTTTAGTAATGATTTAATGGGAGCATCCATGATGGCAGGTAATCAAAATCTGATGTAACGGCGCCGGGAATGTTATAAAGAAAATTTGTAAAAATCTAAATGCACATACAAAAAAGTAAGCCGCCATTCCAGATGTTTGTAATAAATGTCAACACACAAGATGGCCATTAAAGATCAGTAGAAAAGACAACGGGACTCCCTTTCTTATTTGCAATGGTGATGGACAGGTTGACAGACGAGATTAGACAGGAATCCCCGTGGACTATGATGTCTGCTGATGACATTGTGATGTGTAGCGATAGAAGGGAGCAGGTTGAGGAGACCCTGGAGAGGTGGAGATCTGCTCTAGAGAGGAGAGGAATGAAGGTCAGTAGGAACAACAAGACAGAATACATGTGTGTGAATGAGAGGGGGAGGCCAGAGGAATGGTGAGGATGATGGGAGCAGAGTTGGCAAAGGTGGAGGAGTTTAAATACTTGGGATCAACAGTACAGAGGAATGGGGATTGTGGAAGAGAGGTGAAGAAGAGAGTGTAGGCAGGGTGGAATGGGTGGAGAAGAGCATCAGGAGTGATTTGTGACAGACGAATATGAGCAAGAGTGAAGGGGAAGGTCTACAGGACGGTAGTGAGACCAGCTATGTTATATGGGTTTGAGATGGTGGCACTGACCAGAAAGCAGGAGACAGAGCTGGAGGTGGCAAAGTTAAAGATGCTAAGATTTGCATTGGGTGTGACGAGGATGGATAGGATTAGAAATGACATTAAAGGGTCAGCTCAGGTGGGACGGTTGGGAGACAAAGTCAAAGAGCTGAGAGTGCGTTGGTTTGGACATGTGCAGAGGAGAGATGCTGGGTATATTGGGAGAAGGATGTTAAGGATAGAGCGGACAGGCAAGAGGAAAAGAGGAAGGCCTAAGAGGAGGTTTATGGATGTGGTGAGAGAGGACATGCAGGTGATGGGGGTAACAGAACAAGATGACGAGGACAGAATGATATGGAAGAAGATGATCTGCTGTGGCGACCCCTAACAGGAGCAGCCGAAAGAAGAAGAAGAAGAAAAGAAGAAAAGACAACAGGAAGCAAAATAAACGTAAATCAAAAAGTGCCACCTGACATACGTGTGACATCATGTCTGGCTGTAAGAAACAGCTCTGCCTGATTCTCTATTTCCAAGCTTTGGATTATGACTAGAAGATTCGCTATATAAAGTAACTGGTTATTTAGAGAAAGGATCTCTTAACTAAGAACTATGAATTTTGACCGCGACAATTTGGTTTTATTTTAGATCTTTCCTGGGTTTATTTTGCAACCGTTTTGAAAATTCTTTTCTGCCTTTCAAGTTTTTGTGATGCCCAGGTTGCCTGCAGCTGCCATTACTCCCTTGAACCCGAGATATTGATAATCAAGTTCTGAGGATGGATTGGGCAATGAGGGGACACAGAGACTCACACACAGAGCAAGGGGTGGTGCAATTGTGCTTAGTGCTTTTATTTCAAACAAAGAGTTCAACAAGTTTAGTGCAGAATTAATGATTAAATAATCCATAAAAAGTGTTCTTGTAGAGGTTAAAAACCAATAAATAATTCCTTATAGTTTAGAATTCACGGTTAAAATATGGTCCGTCCATTAAACTATCATGAGCCTTTGTGCTTCCTTCAAAAAACTAAAGTCTCCTCTGCTTCCTCATTATGGACTCCTCAGCAGAAGGAGACGTCCCCCAATAGATGTAGTCAGCCCTTTAAGTCCGCTCCACCATCTCATGGTGAACCCGTGAGCTCATCCACCATTTTGATGCCACCATCACTTGGCCTTCAGCGGGAGCAGACCTGGAGTGGTTGGTTGCTCCCGCTCCTTAAGTGCTCAGCAGGACCGACCCGGCCCCACAAGTGCTGTCCACTTGATCCTTCCCGGGGGGCCACATCCCAACCTCCTCCCTCCTTGCTACCACACAATCCTGTTTCTTCATCTTTTTCTGACTTTGCTTATAACTTCCGCACTTTTCATTCTCCCTTTTTCACTCCTATATGTTTTTTTTTTATATTATTTTTCTTTTAACCTCCTGGTCTTTCTTTCAGTTCTTTCTTCTTTTCCAGGCTTGTTCTCATTCTTAGATAGAGATACATACTGTAGATAGATACTTTATTAATTCCAAGGGGAAATTCACACTCTCTTCTCAAGCTCCTTTTATACTAAAGCGGGCACAAGTACCTTAATCCTGAATCCCAGAGCGCTAATGAGGATTACCGGCTCGGCTGATGTCATTTGTATGTGAAAACGTGGTCAGCCAGTTTCCCCATCAACACCCTGGCCCTATTCGGCTTCGCTATTGTGCCCATCTACATCCCGAATCTTATACTAAAAACCTGCAAACTGTCAAGGACCCCTAAGTGCACTTTACTATAGTTTTGCCATATTGTGGTTCTGACTGTCAGTCAGTCAGTCATTTTCTAACCAGCTTAGTCTTGAACAGAGTAGCGGGGTCTGTCGGAGACTATCCCAACACATGGCACAAGGCAGGAACAAACCCTAGACAGGGAGCCAGTCCATCATAGGACAAACACAGACCCCTATCACACACTAGGGCCAATTTAGGATCACCAACCCATCTAACCTGCATGCCTTTGGACTGTGAGAAGAAAGTGGAGCACCTGGAGGAAACCCACACAGACACAAGGAGGACATGCAAACTCCATGCTGGAAGGACCCGGGAAGCGAACCCCGGTCTCCTTACTACGAGGCAGCAGCTCTACCTCTGCCCACCATGCCACCACCGATTCTGATTGTGCACTTTAACGATGGTGATAAAATCTATTCAAAGACTATAATTTATTTTTAATTGTTTCTGACACCATTTTTTCATGAGTGAGGAAATTTTGTGTTGTAGTTATAAGTTCAGTACAGCCTTTATGATCCCATACCCTGATGCATGGCCATTAGCATTTGCAAGCACATCTCTCATTCTGCAGAGTACAATAAAACTCTCTAACCCATTAATAAAGAATAAGTTATATAATTTAAGTAATCTTCTGCATTGGTTACAATGCAAATATAAAAGTGTGGTCTCTTGATTGCTTGGCACTTTAATGGCAGTCTGTGTTTCATTGTCATTAAAGTTTTGAACTTAAATTGTTTTCCAGATTTTCCTGTTCTTCATTTGGTATATTAATACTGTAAGGTTATTTTTTGTGTATGTATATATATCTATTGTGACACTAGGGGTCGCTGTTGCCCCATGTAACCCACAGTCAATACGTCCAGACACCAGGTAAAACCCCCAGAAATAATGTAATTTATTTTATAATGTGCACAAAGCACCTCCACCTCCACAATACTCAAAAATAATACAATAATCACAACAATAACAATAAATCCTCCTCTCCACACAGCAGCTCTGTCGCACTCCCTCCCAACTCCGGCTCAGCTTGCTGGGTTTCCCACAATCCTTCATAAAGTCCTTGACCCAGAAGCGCTCCTGTCCTTCAGTCCACGGTGATCCAATAGCACTTCCGGGTCAGATGAAGATTTATATTTTCCTTCAGCCCGGAAGTACTTCTGTCTTTCCTTCCCCATGACTTGGGAGTACTTCCGGGTTATAATAGAAACAATCTTCATGTCTCCCAGCAGCGTCCCCTGGCAGCCCCCACGGTATCCAGCAGGGCTGTGAAGCCGAATTCCATTGTCCTTGATGCCCTGCGGGAATTCGGGGCACCTCCATGTTGCAGGGAGGACTCCATCTAGGGTGTGGATGTATGGACCGGGATAAGCTGCCGGGCATCTCTCACAATATATTTTGTGCTTCTTTGATATCATTCATTTATTAACTTTTTTGTCCTTTTTTAAACAGGGGGCATCAGTTTTTTGCATCATCACTAAGTTCATCACTACAGACAACCAAGTGCAGACGTCCTGCCCAGAGGTACGCAGTTCAAAGTCTCTTCTTCTTGCCTGTATTTCTATGGTTCTTAATTCACAAGAACATTTAATTGTACCTTTCTCAGATCTTTCATGAGTTTTGTTTAACTTTATTAGAAAAAATATTATATTGGTAAATTGAAGAAAACATTAATCTTGGTGTACAGAGTGTTTGCTGATATCAATTATAACATGAAAAATTGGTACAATAAAAAATGTTATTTTACTATAAATATGTATTCTATTTTCGGCCTACTTCTTTTTCTCTTTAAAATTTAGCCTGTCTCACACTCATCCTCTGGTCTCACCACTTAACGATTCAGCAGTTAGAAACCGTACCTTCCTCCAACCAACTGTCTAAAGTGATATGGAAGACTGAATGGCATCACTCCATTTTGGGGTGTTTTTCGCTATTTGGTATTATGGCATTGCAATGCTTAGACGACCAAACTTAGTAACACCAATCATGCAATGCGTGATGCCATCTTTGTAATGGTATAAAAGATTGTGTCTAGAATTTCCAGGTTGTCCAAGATTCTGGATATACTTACAATTTTCTACGTGTGCTTTTCGTGTTTGACTTTCTAGTTACTGCATTACTCCAAATGCTTTCTTGTCTACAACTTTTGCCTGTCATTCTGTAAAATCTGATCTCGCTCATCCCTCTACCGACCCAACACAATATCACCTTCTTCACCTCTATCAGGACGGATGGTTCATCAAACAGCTCCTAGAGCTCAGCGTTCCTCCATATCCTCCACACTCTGCCCTCCTGAGCGGGCCTGTATATTTTTCAGAGTATCTTTTGCTCTCATATGTTCAATGTCTCCTTGTCCCTAGCTGTCTGGACTCAGATCGCACTGCAATATATGATGACAGGCCCAGTAACTGTCCTGTATACTGTCTTATTGGTCTTCTATGACAATAAGCAAGATCTCATGAGATGTCGCACACTTTAAGTTAGAGTGGTTTCCCACATTTATTTTCGACATGACCTCCAGGCGTGTCTCATTGTCCATAGTGATTAGGGAGCCTACAGAAGGTACCTGAACATCACCCTCCTGAAGGGGTAGTGCTTCACCCCCAGTGGTCTGGTTCCTCGCCATGGGTTGGTTTCCCATACTTTTTCTCAACATGACCTTCAGGCATGTCTCATTGTCCTCAATGATTAGGAGCCTAGGAACTTCAACATCTCTATCCTCTCAAAGGTTTAGAGCTTCACTTCCAGTGGCTCACAACAAGTACCCGGTCATGGGCCAGATTCTTAAATCGGTGCCAGGTCTTACTTACAGCCGACCACTTATCCATCTGATAAAGCCATGTAAGCTTCTTTTTTTGATGATAAACCCCTTGAGTCACCATCTGCCTTAAATGATGCCAACCATTCCTATGGTTTCTCAATGGGTAATTTCATGATAGAGTTTAGAATAATATTAGCTTATTCAAAACAAGCTCAAATTATAATATATTCATAGAATTTGATATTTTATAACAAAAATCCCAAACTGTTCCAATAACATAAGTAAATAAACACTGGGAAACACAAAATAATTTAAAACGGAGAACAGCAGCGACCATATGCATGAACAAACATTTTTTTCACACTTTTTAACAGATTAAAAAATCTGCTTACTTTGACAGATTTTGCTCCTCCAAGCTCATAGGATTATATATGTATTTTCATAATTGAATCATTTTTCACTTTTCAAATCTAAACTCAGAACTCATTTGTTTAAGACTGCTTTTTCTCTTTGATTTTAACTTTTGTATTTTAGTTTTGTTTATAATCTGTGTTTTATCTATTGTTCGGTGTCCTTGAGTGTTTAGAAAGGCGCCTACAAATAAATAAAATGTATTATTATTATCTATACTAATAAAAGGCAAAGCCCTCACTGACTGACTGACTCACTGACTCATCACTAATTCTCCAACTTCCCGTGTAGGTAGAAGGCTGAAATTTGGCAGGCTCATTCCTTACAGCTTACTTACAAAAGTTAAGCAGGTTTCATTTCGAAATTCTACACGTAATGGTCATAACGGTTGACAACGTTCGCCATGTTGAACGTTCTTATTTATGGCCCCATCTTCACGAAATTTGGTAGGCGGCTTCCCTGCGCTAACCGAAATCGATGTAGTACTTATTTCGATGGTATGACGCCACTGTCGGCCGCCATATTAAACTTTCCAACGTCACTAATTTTCCAACTTCCCGTGTAGGTAGAAGGCTGGCCCCATCTTCACGAAATTGGGTAGGTGGTTTCCCTGCGCTAACGAAAACCGATGTACATAATTATTTGGGTGGTATGACGCCACTGTCGACCGCCATATTGAATTTTCCAAACGTCCACTAATTCTCCAACTTCCCGTGTAGGTAGAAGGCTGAAATTTGGCAGGCTCATTCCTTACAGCTTACTTACAAAAGTTAAGCAGGTTTCATTTCAAAATTCTACGTGTAACGGTCATAACGGTCAACAACGTCTGCCATGTTGAACTTTCTTATTCATGGCCCCATCTTCACGGAATTTGGTAGGCGGCTTCCCTGCGCTAACCGAAACCAATGTACATACTTATTTCGGTGGTATGACGACACTTTCAGCCGCCATATTGAACTTTCCAACGTCACTAATTCTCCAAATTCCGTGTAGGTAGAAGGCTGAAATTTGACAGGCTCATTCCTTACAACTTACTTACAAAAGTTAAGCAGGTTTCATTTCAAAATTCTACGTGTAACGGTCATAACGGTCAACAACGTCTGCCATGTTGAACTTTCTTATTCATGGCCCCATCTTCACGAAATTTGGTAGGCGGCTTCCCTGCGCTAACCGAAACCAATATACGTACTTATTTCAGTGGTATGACGCCACTGTCAGCCATATTGAATTTTCCAAAATCACTAATTCTCCAACTTCCCATGTAGGTAGAAGGCTGAAATTTGGTACATATTTCAGTGGTATGACACCACTGTCGACCGCCATATTGAACTTTTCAACAGTCTTTGTTACTTATGGGCCCATCTTCAAGAAATTTGGTACGCGGGTTCCCAACGCTAACTGAATCCTACTTACGTACATATATACGTCCATAGCCTGCAGCTCGGTCACCGTGTGAGGCGGCGTTGGTCCCCCATCCCAACACCTCCCGCGTTGTTGGCTGCCTTCCTATATAAGGCCGTCCGTCGCTCCGGTCTCTTCATTCCCTTACTTGCTTTGCCACGGGATTCACGTCTCCCTGCTGATAACTACAGCCTTTTTATTTAATCCACGGCTTCTCCGCTGTTTTATTGTTCATTTATTACGATTATAGTTATTGTGTAGGTATTTTAGACTTACTTTACATTGTTCAGATATCCATTTCCTTTATCATTCCAACCGTACCCGCATTAACATGTCTATCGAGGTAATCACCATCGATCAAACAACTGTCACTTACCGAGTGGTTTCCATACCCGGAGATGGCACCTACCTTTTCCATTCTCTTTAGTACATATTGCACAGCCATATCAGGCTCACTCTTGATATCCGGAGGAACATTGTGTCTTATGTATTGAACGACTGGGACAGGTTCAAGGTGTGGACTGATGACGGTACAGGAGATAATTATACTACACAGGAGCACTGTAAGAGTGAAATGCTTAAGCCCTTCACCTATGGATCTGCATGGGAGTTGATGGCTGCCGCTGAATTGTTCGGTTGTCGCTTTCAAGTGTTCCGAAATGGCCAAATATTTTACACCTTTCGGCAACCGCCAATGCCTCTTAAACATCTTAGATTGACAGGTGACGATTTCAGTAGTGGACACTTTGATGTTTATGAATGTTTAAACTCTCAAAAGCTGGATGTGAAGTTATCGATGAAACCGGTTGTATGCTTACAACGCTTGACAGATGCTGAATGTCACTTTAACACAAGTCCTACAAATACTGTCGTAATTGAAACAAACCATGAAACTCAAACCGATTATGACAGCGGCAATCCAAGCTGTGAGATTTGAGACAAGATTACTGTTCACATGGCCAACTGTACATTGCATGCTTAAGAGTAAGCTCAGTACACAGCTTGGTCATATTACAACCAGAGGGCCGAACTGACAACATGGTATACAAAGAGATCCTTAACAAATAATTATTGGTATATTTTCCCTCAGTTTAAAAAGGTTTAATTTTCTTCTTAATAAAACTTTTAAGGCAGTACTTTGCCGCTGCGAAGCGCGGGTATTTTGCTGGTTATTATTATAAAAGGCACTTTTCCTGTAAATGCTAGATTTTGGCACGTCTTTACATGCACTTCCTGTTTTATGCTGATTGGTTGAAAGTGAATGACTGTCCTGGAACGACAACTTTGATGTTGTTCCTGGAATAACAGAAACCCGGACTGACTGCCATGACGGCGTCTTCTATACTGCTGCATCAGTGCTACCATCTAGTGGCAACAGGAGGCATTGCATCTTATGGAGAAATGCCCCGTCTGCATAGCGCCTAGTCCTTCGCATTGCACGTCTCCAGTGCTTAATCTTTGTTCTGCGTCGACTGCACTCTCAGTTCTTTACTCGCTTTCAGGGCTGAGGTGTTGCACAGGAAGAGTAATACTAGATATTGATATTTCATGCCAGCTTCTTAACTTGACTTACAGAGTGAAACAAAGTATTCCTGCAATTCGGATGATGACTGCAAGCGCTTCATGCTGAAGACAAGCGGCAATGGTGAGTAGAGTAACATATCTGTATTACCTTGCTGGTGAACCAATTTGGGATTTGGTGTCTTTGAAATCATATTTAGTTCATTTCTGTTATCTTTGTGTGCATTTTTGTTTAGTTGAGAGTGCTTAGTAAAGCTGAATCTATTACCAATTAAAATGTGTATATTTACTGTAGCCATACCAGATATTATGAGAATATTAGAATTAAAAGTAAATGAATGTCAATATTAAAACTGAATATCATGATTCCGTCTATCCAAAATTTTGGAGGTGGTGTTGCATTCAAAAGCTTGTCCTGTGCTGAACCAAGCGTTTTAATAACATAGGAGTTATTCAGTTTTCTTTCTGTAGTCATTTCTAAGACTAGATTGCCAATACTATGGAAATATATGTACATGAATATTTATTGGATATTTTTTATATAAAATCACATGCTGCATAATTAGAATATTGCATCCATAGAAATTAGAATGTATACTTGCATGAAGCATTTATTTTAATCGAGCACTTATTTACTTTGTGATTCTACACCTTATCAGACATTATTATTTTTAAAGTATATTGTAATCACATCAATAGTTTAAGCACTGAATTACACTGAGACTTAGATCATTAAAACACTAGAATGCACTGAGATGCACCGAGTCTTGCATGTAACCGCTCCACCAATGTACAAAGGACCCCCTGAAAGCTGATGCCAAAGACTGGGTGGAGGATTACCATAATAAATAACGGGCATGGATATTCCTAACCAAATGTGAAATGACCTGAGGCATACAGTGAAGACAATACTGAAGTGTCCTTGAGTGGCCCCGCCAAAGCCCACCACTTAAAACCCATGGGGAGTCATGTGTGGAGAGTCCTGAAGGCTGCAGACACTTCCCATCCTGTCTAATGCAGCTTCAGATCATTTTCTGTGAAAAATAAAATGAGAAAAACTCACCAAATCCAGGTGTGCCAATCTCATAAAGACTTACCCAAGAAGACTTGAACTTGAAATTGTTGCCAAAGTACTGAATGAAGGATCCGAGTACTTATATGAAGGAAAGGTTTCAGATTTTCACTGAAAACATATTTTCACGTTGTCATTATAGCCCTGCAGTGGGCTGGCGCCCTGCCTGGGGATTTGTTCCTGCCTTTCACCCTGTGCTGGCTGAGATTGGCTCCAGCAGACCCCTGTGACACTGTAGTCAGTTCAAATTTTCTTAAATTAAATAACAAGTGACAAAACTGAGGTTCTCCTCATTGGTACAAAATCAACATTATCCAAAACTGATCATTTTTCCTTTGTTATTGATAATTCCTCTGTCTCCCCTTCCCCACAGGTGTCATCCTTGACAGTACTTTATCTTATGTCCCATTTAAATAACATCTCCTGGTCTACATATTTCCACTTGCGTCACATTAATCGTATTCGATCCCCACACCACTGCTCTCCTCGCTCATAGCCTTGTCACTTCTCGTCTGGATTATTGCAATTCCCTCTTCTTTGGTCTTTCTCGCAAATCTCTTTATAAGCTTCAACTGGTCCAGAATTCAGCTGCCCACATCATTACTAGAACCCCCTCTATTCACCATATCACTCCCATCTTGCAGCAGCTTCATTGGCTTCCAGTTCAGCTCCGAATTCAATTCAAAATTCCTCTACTAACCTTTAAGGCTCTCCACAACCTCGCCCCTCCATATTTGTCTGACCTCCTCCATGTTGCCATTCCCTCCCGTACCCTTAGATCCTCTTCCTCCATCCACTTGACTGTCCCCTTCGTCCGTCTTACCACTATGTGGAGCAGAGCATTCAGTCGCTCTGCTCCTCAGCTTTGGAACTCACTTCCATATGAGTTTAGAAATATTGAATCATTCTCACTTTTCAAATCTAAACTTAAAACTCATTTGTTTAAGATGGCTTTTTCTCTTTGATTACAATTGATCTGTCTGATTTTAACTTTTGTACTTTACTTTTGTTTATAATCTGTGTTTTATCTATTGTTTGGTGTCGAGTGTTTAGAAAGGCACCTACAAATAAATAAAATGTATTATTATTATTATTATTATTATTATTATTATTATTATTATTATAGCAGGTTGGACAATGACTGACTGACTGACGTTGTCATTATACGTTACTGAGTGTAGAGTGATGGGCAAAAATGGCAAATTTTTCCATTTAAAATGTGAATCTACAACACAATAAAGTGTGCAGAACGTGAAGGAGTCTGAATATGCACTGAATCCATTGTATAAAAATGGTGTGGTCAGAAAATGTTGAACTTGGTCTATTTAAGAGAAACAGCAGTAAAACCAATCAAGTTTTATTTCTCAACTTACTGTAATGCCCATAAACACTGACGTACTTATTATAGCATCCTCAAAGCTATTATGCCACTCAGGAAAAATGTTTTGTCTTGATGACTTCATTGTTGACACAGCACGTCCCCTCCACATAGGAGAACAGGTGGTAGCCAAGCAGGGTAGGAGATCTGGAGAATAAGGTGAATGTGCTCACACTTTGCTCCCATGGTTTCCCAGAGCAGATTTTGTAACCCCATACATTGTGTGTGGGGGGCTTTGTTGTGAAGCAGAAGATGGATATTCGAGATGTATTCAATGTGTGACAGCTTTCCTCATTACTTTTCCCTGATTGACTGCCACAAGAGGGGAGAGAGAGGTTAGGAGCACACGCTGATACCGCGCATTGCCGCACTCACCACTTGACAAACCAATTCGGGATCCCAGATTTGGACCAGCCATGCAACGGGTGACACCTCAGCATCACTCTAGTTCAGATGGAATGGAAGAGTGTGAGTTTTTTTTTTTTATGGTGGCTGGAGTGCCAATTACTGCCATCAACCCCCAAGTTTTTCCCTGCAGGTTGGATGGCCTACATGTAGGGCTGGATGCAGAATAACGTGATAGCCAAGACGGAGCAATTGCAGGTTAAGGGCCTTGCACAATGAAGTAGAGTCACTGTTGGCTTTTATGGCATCTGAACTGGCAACCTTCCATTTACCAGTGCAGATCCCCAGCCTCTGAGCCACCACTCTGCCCCACTGACTGCCACAAGCACCAAAACAAATTGGTGTTGTACTGCCTGGCTATGTGGAGTATATAATGAATATGAGATTTCCTCAGTGTCATAGAAATGAGAGCATTTGATCACACTGGCAGTGGTTTGAACCTTGAATTTCACCAATGTTGGAGAATCGCTGTACTGTCATTTTGATAGTGTAGTCAGTAATGTGTGGATGGTTTCATCCCCATGCTCTTAATTTTCTCCCAGAAGCTCCAGATTCTCAATGGAACATGAAATGTAGTGATGTTTCATTTCAGGAGTTGCCTATGTTCACTAGATAATGAGGAATGGATTCAGTTGACCCTTAACTCATCCCTGTATTGTCTGCTATGTCACATACCATCACTCTTTGAGTCTTCATTGTCATTTGGCCCATGGTGGCAACATTTTCTTCTGTCATTGATCTTGAAGGCCAACCAGACCATATTCTAGAGATGTCCTGGATGGATGGGATTTCTTAGCCCATCCCTTGACTATAGCATATGCGCTGATCAGCCACAACATTAAAACCATTGACCAGTTGGCGTGACTGGCATTGATAATCTCGATAAAATGACACATGTCAAGGGGTGGGATGTATTAGGCTGCAATTGAACAGTCAGTTTTTTAAAGGTGATGTGTTGGAAGTTGGATTGATGGGCAAAGCATAAGGATCTGAGTGACTTTAACAAGGGCCAGATTGTGATGGCTAGACAAATGGGTCAAAGCATCCCCAGTATGGCAGGTCTTGTGGGGTGTTCCCAGTTTGAAGTAGTTAGTACCTACTAAAGTGGTCCTAGGAAGGACAACTGCTGAACCGGCAACAGGGTAATCGGCATCTAAGGCTCATTGATGTATGTGGGGAGCAAATTCTAGCCTTTCTGGTCCGATCCCACAGAAGAGCCACTGTATCACAAATTGCTGAACAACTTAATGCTGACCATGAGAGGAAGGTGTCAGGACACACAGTACATTGCACATTGCTACATGTGGGGCTGTGTAGCTGCAGACTGGTTTGAGTGCCCATGCTGACCCCTGTTTACCACCAAAAACACCTACAATAGCATCAGAACTGAGGTCATGAGGCAAAGCAAAAAGGTGGCCTGACCTGATAAATCGTGTCTTGTCTTCTTTAAACTCAGTAGAATACTCTGACTTGTAGTAGTCTCTAAATGTGGGCACTATATTTTTATGGTCAATTATTTTGTCTCCGTCTGTGTTAATGATTGCTGGGATTGCATTGTGAATTTCCTGCTTGTGGATTTGTTGAGTTAAGATCTTATTAGCTTTCTCTTTATGTTCATAGTAATGATGTCTTGATTAAAAAAGGAGTTGTTCTGTTTCTTGAGTTGTCAAGAGGTTGAGTTCTGAATGCAGACCTGGTCTTTTCCTATGAAGAGCCTCATTTGGACACCTGACATGTTCTTGATCTATTCTGATAATTTTGCTGATTAGCTCTGACACCTTCTTGGTTTCCAGTTTTCTTCTGTGGGAAAGATATGAGATAATCTGTCCTCTTAAGAAAGCCTTCAGGGTTTCCAAGAGTATTCCTGCAGAAAATTCCGACGATGTATTTGTCTCTAAAAGAAAATCAATTTGCTTGGATATGAATTCTGTACAGTTCTCGTCTACTAATAAAAGTGGAGTAAGATGCAAGCTGCAAGATGAGTATGTAGGACATAATGATTTTAACTCCATGATCAAAGGAGCATGGTTGGAGATAACAATAGCGTCGTACTGAAAAGATTTAATCATAGGCAAGAAATTGTTATCTATAAAGAAACAATCACTACACTGGTGAGAAGAAGGAATATGCTCTTGAGTTTGGGTTTAGAAATCTCCAGGGGTCTGATAGGTTGTGATCAGTTAATTGTTTTTGCAGTGTTAGATGTCATCACCGCTGTGGCAGGAGACCTATCTAGGCCAATATAATTTTATGAGTGTTCACATTGGGAATGGATGCAAATATGTTTTGGATGAAATCCATATCATCCACATTGGGTGCGTAGATACTTATCAAAATCACTTTACAGTGAAATAAATTACCCATGACGATCACATATCACCCTTCAGGATCAGATACTACATGATGAACCATGCGTTCTTTTAGATAATGTGGGTGGCCGGATGTGCGCGTGTTGTTCACTTGTATAAGAGATTGGAAGAAGGCAAGCCGATGGAAGTAGTGTGGTCTGCTGGGAAACCTCAGGTCCTGGTATTCATGCGGATGTTACTTTGACACGTTACTACCTACCTAAAGATAGTTACAAACCTCATCAACCCCTTCATGGCAATGGTATTCCCTGAATGCGCTGGCCTCTTTCAGCAGGATGATGGGCTCTACCACACTGCAAAAATTGTGCAGCAATGGTTTAAGGAACATGACAGAGAGTTCAGGGTGTTAACTTGGACTGGAAAATCCCCAGAACTCAATGTGATCGCAGATCTGTGGAATGTGCTGGAAATGCAAGTCTTGTCCATGGAGGCCCCGCCTCTCAACTTATAGGACTTAAAAGATCTGCTGCTAAGGTCTTGGTGTCTGATAGCACAGGATACCTTTGGAGGTCTTGTGGAGTCCATGCTTCGACGTGTGAGAGCTGTTTTAGCAGCACGAGTGGGACCTACACCTTATTAGTCAGGTGGCTTTAATGTTGTGGCTGACTGGTGTAAGGTGGAACAGTCCTGGTAAATGTTGACTAGGCGAAAGTGTATCTTTCTGTAGTGTTAGAAATTCAGCAATTGTACAATACTTGATATTGTAGTTTTTGACTTTCATCTTCTTGATTTTGACTTGATATACTTCATTAATCCCTCAAGGAAATCGTCTTTTCGCATGAACTTTTGGGGTCAGAGCGCAGGATCTTGAATTGCTTCTGAAAAAAGAAACACACTAAAAACCAAAACTACTAGAACAGTGTTGTGATGTAAACTAATTGTGCTAAAAGTAACATTTTACAGCCCTGTTCTACTGTATAGAGTATGGCTTTCTCCTCCTTTCTAATCTCTCTGACCTTCTTCTCTGCAGGTGTGAAGACTGGGCGCTGTGTAAATTATAATGGGACGTTAAAGACCTGTGAAATCCGAGGCTGGTGTCCTGCTGAGATTGACTCTGTCCATTCGTGAGTAAAATTTCCTTAATAATGATACTTTGCATTTATATAGCGCTTTTCTCACTACTCAAGAGTGTTCAGCAATTGCAGGTTAAGGGCCTAGCTCAAGGGCCCTACAGAGCAGAGTCCCTTTTGGCATTTACAGGATTCGAACCGGCAACCTTCCGATCGCCATTGCAGATTCCTAGTCTCAGAACCACCACTCTGCCTTGAACAAGACAATAACGTTATCCATCTATTTTCAAACCCATTTGATCCACTTATAGATCCTCCTATTCAATACCACAACGACCATCCTCCAAAAATACTTTGGACACACAAAGTCGATTTATTCCCTCAACATGGAGAGAGACGAGGTACGCTGTGCAGTACCTCATTTTGTTCAATGGTCACATCCTTGTACTGCTTAGCATTGTCTTTATCCACAAGGCTGCAACTTTCCAGGCACATCACACGAACACAATGTCCTCCATCAGGTTTAATATTCAAGTAGGCTATCTTCATGTCATTATTAATAGAAAATGAAGGGCGCAAACTGTGCAGATAAAGGCAAAATATAATGAAATCAATAAAAGAGAGTTAAGCATTTAAATCTATAGTAAAATAGAAATGTTTTAAATGCCTTTTAAATGTAAAAATCATGCTGCTGTGCATTTCTGAATGTAAAATAAGAGAAAAGAAAAAATACCAGATAAATGAGATCAGTGTTATCAGGTGTTGTCACTGATTATGAATCTGGTTGAAACAAAAATCTGAAGCCACTGTGGGACTCCAGGATCGACTTTGTGAACCCTTGTGTTAAAGTCATCACTGTTATGGAACAAGTAAGGTACCTTGGTGATTTTGTCACCGGGTGGTCATAGGAGATTTTACGCCTATTTCTGACTGCTTTATGTATAGCTTTTTGGGCCATTATATATTCTAATTTATTCAAATCCTCTGTGACTCCAATATGAGCCAGTACCTAACAAGTAATCTGCTCTGTGGGCTGAGCACTGTCTGTCTTTGGCTTGATGATATCAGAATACCACCTTTTACATTCCACTGTTGGCTTTTGGGCAAAGCAACTGTTACTGTACAAAATGTAATAATTCCAGAAATATAAAGACAATAGGGACAAAACCAGTTTAAACTGTCAGCTCGGAATCTATCTATCTATCTATCTATCTATCTATCTATCTATCTATCTATCTATCTATCTATCTATCTATCTATCTAGTGGTGAGAGGGCATCTAGGCATAATCCCATCTTATAAAGACCCTCAATTAAAACAGAGAGTTCCAAATTGTATGAATCACACTCTGCAGGTGGAGATAAGTGACTGTGATGATTTCCAGTCTTCAGACATATAGATGCTGTCACAAAAAGCACAATGAGACATGAGTAGGTTTGGGTCAGCCACCCGTATATTATATTCTGGCTGCAAAGAGGTAAATCAGTCAGAGTTCGTTACTTAAATGGCAGCTTTTAAATACAAGAAGAGGAAGTGATGTCATCAGGGCTGAAACCGGAAGTGGCGTCACCAGTGGTGCCGGAACCGGGAGGGATTTCCCAAAAATGGTCTGTAAGGGATTGAGAGAGACAATTAGTGCACCTCACCGCCCCCTGGTCTGGCATGGAATTACTATTATTCAGGCCCTTTAGTTGTCTCCTAATCACATGTGTGTGACAGTGCTTATACATGTGGTCTTCCATGATCCTGAGTAGAAGATACCAGGTTTATAAAATACCAGGGGGCTCATGTATAAACCGTGCATATGCACAAAACTGTTGCGTATGAATGTTCCCACGCTCAAATCGCGATGTATAAAACCTAAACTTGCCATTAAGCCACGCACATTTCCACGGCAGCTCATACCCTGGCGTACGCAAGTTCTGCGCTCAGTTTTGCAGACTGGCGGCACCCTGTGTCAAATCAGTGCTACTGTTCCTGTGTGGTTACCCTTTCTTTTTTTAGATCCACATTCTTGACACGGCTTTATAAATACACTGAAATTAACCGCATATTGTTTATTAGTTTAATGCATCTGATTGTAATTAACCTGTAACAATATAATTGTCCACGGAATGGTCAAACTATTCTAAATACAATAGCTGCTTTAGCGTTGTTACTCTCACTGCACCTTCTTCTTCTTCTTTCAGCTGCTCCCGTTAGTGGTTGCCACATCGGATCATCTTTTTCCATATTACTCTCACTGCACCACTCGGAGTATTTATATCACTGTATCTGAGTGTGAATCACAGCTGTACAACAGCTGATCGGAAAGAGAATTATCGGTATACAGCATCAAGCACACGCTGCCTCAGCTATGCTGTCTATTGAACTGCTCTCACACGACAAACATTTCAAAGCTTTTCCTGTACGGGCCTAGCAGTTCAGAAACATTTTCATCCCAAGAACTCTAAACGCACTCAATCAGTCCATCAAGTGCTCCTCGTAGAACGTTTTGTGCTTATGACTACAATCACCTCACTGTAAAGTTGCACTACAGTTATAGTATTGCACAACCTGAGCCACTTTATAAAGCACGTATTTACATATGATTACGAAATAATTTTAAGATGAAATGCAGCAAAATATGTTTATTATATTATATAGATAAAACTTTACTTCATTTAAATAATTTATATTCTTAATAATTAAACATGCTAGGACACAGTACCGCAGCGCTAGTTAGGAGGTGGCGCTCCGTTCACGGATTGTACCTGCCTCGCGCTGTATTCTTGCTGGTGATAGTGCGACACTGGATGGATAGATGGATAAAATAATCAAACATGTACTATGAAGATATTTCAATGTTCCTTAAAAGTTTTGAAGAATCGGCGTTCTAAGCTTACAGATGGCTTAACGTCTGTTATAGAGCTGATTGTGTGGTGATTGGGTATTTGGAGAAAGAAAAGTAAGGACAGGAATTGGAGGTTAGTACGTTTGAAAGAGACGGTACTGCTACAATAATGTATTTCATCGAAGGTCACGCAAGGCGCAGCAAGCATCTTGCATGAGACATCAACAATCACTGCGCCACCGTGTTCCCATGTTTAATAACATGCTTTAACTCCTATCATCATCAAAATGATATCATGTATGCATCTCAGTATTTTAAGTATTCAGAGAGCTGTAATATCATGAATGTAATAGATTCTGTGTCCTGTCGGAGGAAGAGAAAGCCTGTTTAAAAAGCACGTAGTAATTCACACACATACTGTAGAGCACATAGAAAATCAAATACAACACAAAGCATTTAACGTGCTACTTTAGTTATGATGGGATTTGAGAAACTAGTAAATTAAACGATTTTAAGATGAAGTTTATGATGTTCTACTTTAATGACAAAATAAACTACGTGATTAAAGTGGAAATTTCGAGATTAAAGTTGACATTTCGTGCCTTTTTTTCAACTGTGTGCCTATTTTTTTGTCTGTACCCTAATAAGCTTTCATATGACACTCAGACGGTGGACTACGACTCGCCTTTTCACAGCGACTTTGATATGTGACAACTTCTTTTAAATAGATAGATAGATAGAGATAGATAGATAGATACTTTATTAATCCCAAGGGGAAATTCACATAATCCAGCAGCAGTATACTGATACAAAGAAACAATATTAAATATTAATAAAAATGAAAAAATGAAAAAAATTAAAGTAAAAAAAAGCAGACAATAACTTATGAGTAATGAGTAATGTTAGCATTTACTCCCCCGGGTGGAATTGAAGAGTAGCATAGTGTGGGAGAGGAACGATCTCCTCAGTCTGTCAGTGGAGCAGGACGGTGACAAAAGTCTGTCACTGAAGCTACTCCTCTTCCTGGAGATGACACTGTTCAGTGGATGCAGTGGATTATTCATGATTGACAGGACTTTGCTTTTATATTTTGGGCACTGTGCGATTTTGTGAACTTGAGCTTTCAAGTTTCTCCGACATGCTATGTCACTCGATCAACTTCCTTTTGTTGTTTATATCACTGTTTAAACCAACAAATAGTACGTTTTTCCTTTCCTCCACTTGGTATTCGCTGAAATTCTTCTATTTTCCCCTGTGCTTTTCCCATTGTCTTTTCACAGAAGGCTGATCTTAAGGGCTATTTATATTGATTTGCATATTCAAAGAGGTGTAATTCTGGAAGGAGTTGGGGCGGGACAGCAGGCGCGTGCACATGCGTTACTTTTCACACTGACCAGGATGTATGTAGCAGAAGAACGTGGAAGTTTGCACACACACAGATTTATGCATTTGGATTTTTCTGTGCGTGCGCACATTCCCGCTTTTGTGCTTACGCGATGTTAGAGTGTGAGTTCTACGCATGGCGTTATACATGAGGCCCCTGGATAGTTGAATGTTCATTGCTGACTTTACTTTTTAATGAAGTGACATTATTGGTTAAGGAGATCCTTGTTATTCTTGTTTCATTAAATGATGTGTGTTTGTATTACGTGTTTCAGCAAAAAGCAATATTGTCCTCAATCTGTCTAACATAAGAACAATCTGTGCACATAATGAGGTTTTGTATGCTTGTAAATTGTATTGTTTTTATCTTGCGCTTTTTACAGCCAGCCAATGCTCGAGGCTGAGAACTTCACCATTTTCATCAAGAACAGCATTCGATTCCCTCTATTCAACTTCACTAAGTGAGTGTTGTCCATTGTTTTTTAGCCATCTTCTCTGTCTCTGGTTTGTTCTTTTGCTTGATGACAGACAATGAATGAATTCCTTCCTGGGATACACTCATAGTTAAAAGCTGGTGTCATTTAACATTTTTCTCTTCTGCTCTTTGTTTAGGGGGAACCTTTTACCAAATATTACAGAGAAATACATTGGGACCTGTTTATTTGATCCCAGGACAGACATCTATTGTCCCATCTTTAGGCTGGGTGATGTTGTTCGATTTGCTGGACAGGACTTCAAAACACTGGCTGATCGGGTAACTACAAGAGGATTGTTTGGCTTGAGGGCAAATGAAGGATGTAACAGATTTAAATTGTACATTCTTTAATTTATACCTGAAAGGGAGGTGTGATTGGGATTAAAATTGGATGGGTCTGCGATCTGGACAAATCGGATGACCAATGCAACCCTGCCTACTCCTTTACCAGGCTGGATAGTGTCTCAGCGAAAACCAAGGTTTCTCCAGGGTACAACTTCAGGTATAACTAAAGACAAAATCCTTTGTGTTTGTGTGTATGTTTGAACTGCATTAAATTAGTCTTTTGTTTTTAATTACCAATTTCAAGTTGTGTTGTTCTCGCAAACTAGGTACGCCAAATACTTCAAGAAGGCAGATGGAACAGAGCACCGGACTTTGCTTAAAGCTCACGCAATCCGAATTGATGTACTCGTCTATGGAAACGTGAGTGCTACTATATGTTTCAAAGAGAGCAGAACTTGTTCAATGCATTCAATGCACAGTCAGAGTCAGAACTGTCTGCTCTTCATTTGGTCAAGAAAAACACTCAAAGCCACAAGATTAGCTTCTTGAGTAATTTCATTAGTTTCCAGGTTTTCTGTTATGGTTTGTCTGACCCAGACTGTCGGACTTTTCTTTCAATCAAGCCAGTTGGTCGAGCATAGAGGAGGTAAAAAGAATGTATTTGTTTCCCATTGTATCACCGTTTAAGAGGGGCTTTCGGAGGAGTGGCCACATCTCCTTAGCATGCATTTAGCCCCCCTCTTCACAACGCAAGAAGCTGAGACGCAAAGTGGCTGGCACATATCGCACCCCAGAGGGGGAAGGGGGAATAACTCATTCACTACAGCTTTATTACTGGCAAATATGAAGAACTAAAAAATGAATAAAAATGAATTAAATGAAAATAACAATCTCTTTAAATTGTATATCCGGTTAACCAAACCGGGGGTGGGTGAGCGAAGAGAGCAGGGGGCAGAGCCCCCCAGTATGCATATATATCCATCTATCCATCCATTTTCCAAACAGCTATATCCTAACTACAGGGTCACGGGGGTCTGCTGGAGCCAATCCCAGCCAACACTGGGTGAAAGGCAGGAACCAATCGCGGGCAGGGTGCCAACCCACCGCAGAGATATATATATATATATATATATATATATATATACTGTATATAGATAGATAGATAGATAGATAGATACTTTATTAATCCCAAGGGGAAATTCACATAATCCAGCAGCAGTATACTGATACAAAGAAACAATATTGAATTAAATAGTAATAAAAATGAAAAAAATAAAAATAAAAATAAAAAAAGCAGACAATAACTTTGAGTAATGTTAGCGTTTACCCCCCAGGTGGAATTGAAGAGTCGCATAGTGTGGGGGAGGAACGATCTCCTCAGTCTGTCAGTGGAACAGGACGGTGACAAAAGTCTGTCACTGAAGCTACTCTTCTGTCTGGAGATGACACTGTTCAGTGGATGCAGTGGATTCTTCATGATTGACAGGAGTTTGCTTAATGCCCGTCGCTCTGCCACAGATGTTAAACTGTCCAACTTTACTCCTACAATAGAGCCTGCCTTCTTAACAAGTTTGTCCAGACGTGAGGCGTCTTTCATCTTTATGCTGCCACCCCAGCACACCACCGCGTAGAAGGGGGCACTCGCCACAACCGTCTGGTAGAACATCTGAAGCATCTTACTGCAGATGTTGAAGGATGCCAACCTTCTCAGAAAGTATAGTCTGCTCTGACCTTTCTTACATAGAGCATCAGTATTGGCAGTCCAGTCCAATTTGTCATCCAGCTGCACTCCCAGATATTTATAGGTATGCACCCTCTGCACAGTCACCTCTAAAGATCACAGGGTCCATGAGGGGCCTGGGCCTCCTAAAATCCACCACCACCTCCTTGGTCTTGCTGGTGTTAAGGTGTAAGTGGTTTGAGTCACACCATTTAACAAAGTCTTTGATTAGCTTCCTGTACTCCCCCTCCTGCCCACTCCTGATGCAGCCCACAATAGCAGTGTCATCAGCAAACTTCTGCACGTGGCAGGACTCCGAGTCATATTGGAAGTCTGATGTATGTTGGCTGAACAGGACCGGAGAAAGTACAGTCCCCTGCGGCGCCCCTGTATTGCTGAACACAATGTCAGACCTGCAGTTCCCAAGACGCACATATTGAGGTCTGTCTGTAAGATAATCCACGATCTATGCCACCAGGTGTGAGTCTACTCCCATCTCAGTCAGCTTGTCTCTAAGGAGCAGAGGTTGGATGGTGTTGAAGGCGCTAGAGAAGTCCAGAAACATAATTCTTACAGCACCACTGCCTCTGTCCAGGTGGGAGAGGGATCGGTGTAGCATATAGATGATGGCATCCTCCGCTACCACCTTCTCCTGGTATGCGAACTGCAGAGGGTCGAGGGCGTGGTGGACCTGTGGCCTCAGGTGGTGAAGCAGAAGCCGCTCCATGGTCTTCATCAGATGTGACGTCAGAGCAACAGGCCGGAAGACATTCAGCTCACTAGGACGTGATATCTTTGGGACTGGGGTGATACAAGATGTTTTCCAAAGCCTTGGGACTCTCCCCTGTTCCAGGCTCAGGTTGAAGATGCGCTGTAGAGGACTCCCCAGTTCCAACGCACAGGCCTTTAGCAGTCGTGGCGATACACCATCTGGACCCACTGCTTTGCTGGCACGAAGTCTTTTCAGCTCTCTGCTCACATGGGCTGCTGTAATTGTATATATATATATATATTGTGGCCCCCGGCCGGGGCGGGAGCCCGGCCGGGACGCCCAGGAGGACGTGAGGAGGGCTTGTGCCTCCTCCAGACCGTGAGGGGCGTCCGTCCTGGTTCTGTTGGGGCCACGGGTTGAGGACATGGAAGCCCTTCCCTGTAGGGGCCCGTGGTCACCGCCAGGCGGCGCCCCGATGCCGGTTTATCCCGTGCGGTTGCCGGTTGGGGCTGGAGCCCGGCCGGGACGCCTTGGAGGACCGGAGGAGGGCGAGTGCCTCCTCCAGACGGAGTGGGGGCGTCCGTCCTGGTTAGGCAGGGGGCCTCGGGTACAGGGCTTTGAAGCCCAGCCCTGTAGGGACCCGTGGCCACCGCCAGGCGGCGCCCCGGTGCCTAATTATCCCGGGAGCCCAGCACTTCCGCCACACCAGGAAGTGCCGGGGGGAAGACTTTGTGTGGCGCCCGGAGAGCTGCCAGGAAGGCAGCCGACACTTCCGCCACGCTGGGCGTGGCCAAGGTACAGATGGCGGAAGCACCTGGGGCTCATCCGGGAGCCTTATTTAAGGGGCCGCCTCCCTCCAGTCATTGGTGGAAGTCGGGAGGCAGAAGGACTGAGCTGGAGAGCGAGGACGGGAGGCGGCCAGGACAAAGGCACAGAGACTGTGGGCCCTGGACTTTGGGGGATTCAGTGCCAAGGGCGCTGGGGTTTGTGAGTGCACGAGACTTTTGTGACTTGTAAATAGTGTAAATAAACGGTGTGTTGGGCAAAAATATGATGTCCGTCTGTCTGTGCCGGGGCCAGCGTTCACAGTGGCGTAGTCGGCAGGATGCTCCGCCTGGGACAAGGCGGGGACCTGGGTTCAAACAATCAATTTCTGTGAACGGCCCGGCGCAGCAGCGGACCCCACACACTGGCCGCGGGAGCGGCCCGTGCACAACCCCGCGGGAGCGTTTCGCCCCAGAAACCGCCACCGGACAGCGGAATGGCTTTCCCCGGGTGCGGAGGAGGACCCGACATCGCCGGAGCGCAGCGGGCTCCGAAAGTCGCGCTGTCAGGACGGACAGCCAGGCCGGCGTTGCTTCGCTGAAGGCCACGCCGAGGCATGACGGATTCGGAGGTGAGTGCCCTGCCCTGCAATCATCGGCCCTTCGGGGTCGGACTTACCTTTGTTTCGACAGGGAGGGACGAACCGGATCCGCGTCCGTGGCCGAGGCACGCCGGGCCACGGGCTGTCGGCAGCGCGCGACGGAGGCAGCGAAGAGGGCTGCGGATTCGGAGCCGCTGCGGCTCAAGGAATCGCCGCAGTCACAACGCGGCGAAGAGGCACGTCTCCGCACTCGGAGCAGGGAGGCAAGATGGCGCGGGCGGATGTCCCGCCGCTGACAGGCACGGGATTGGCGGTGTGTCTTGCGTGCCCGCCGATGATTGGATAGAGGCGGGCCCAAGGAATGCCAGTCTCGTGCCAAACCGAGACCCGATTGGGCCAGAGGGAGTGGCCCAGAGGAGGCAGGCGCCGCTGAGCTGATGAACAGGTAAGCCCACCGACGTCTGTCTCTCTCTCTCCACCAGCGGCTCGGCGTGTGTCGGAGGAGTCCCTTCGGCCCGCCAAGCCGTCCTTAGAGGAGCTGCTACGTGTTCTCGCCGCTCAGTGTGAGCAGCTGACGGGAAAGGCAGTCGCGTCGGGAGAGACGCCGCGTGAGACGGAGGATCGGCGCGGCGCTGGAACCGGAGGCAGGCAGAACACGGCGGGAGTGGTGAGTGTTGCCGTTACCGTAGAGCAAGTGGGGGTTGCGAACATGGCCGTGACCGACACGGACGAGCGGCTCAGTAGGCAACTTCCCAACAGCGGATGCGGCGGCGCAGACAGCTAGCGGCGAGGAGCTTGAATATGCAGGGGCTGGTAGGATCGGGGCTGCTGAGTGCCCTGGGTCCTAGCGCCCTGCGCCCAAGCCTGCAGCTGTCTCCTGTCGCTCTGCCTGGACGCAGACGGGGCTGGATTTGAGCTTTGCTGTGCTCAGACCCAGACCGTCAGCGCGTCCAAGAAAAGAAGGAGGAACCGAAGGGTGAATGCCGGTTCCTCCGATAGGAGAGGGCGCGGCGCTGGGTGCGCGCGTCCGGAGAAGGGCCGTCCTCTGTGCGGGCAGAGGAGATCCCCTGGGCGGCTGGGCGAGCCGCCTGCGAGAGGTGCCGCGGACGAGCGGACGGGCATGGAACCTGCGGCGGAGGACTTCAGCAGGCAAGTTGGGGGCTGTCGGAGGGGGGCAGGAGCACGGTCGATACGGAGACCGACGGGCGCTCGGGATGAGTGTCCTGGCTGTGCTTCTGGCCCTCTTCTCCTTTATTTTACAGGCCCGAAGCCCCGACGAGCGCTGAGGCCGACGCCGACGGGACCTGCCCGCCTGGAACGGGCCGCTGGAGTGCTCCGCCGGGAGGCCTACAGTGACCCGCTGGGGAACGGCGGGGCGAGCGGCGCAGACCACAGGGGCGTTTGCGCGGCGAGGGTGCCGAGACAGATGTCCCAGGGTGCCGTGTTGGACCCTGGGGACATAGTAGGACCCTCGCTGGGGACGTGCTGCCCTTCGGGTTGTGCCGCTCGACCCACGTGTCCTCGCTAGCGGTGGGGCACTGTGGCCCCGGCGGGCGGAGCCCGGCGGGACGCCAGGAGGGCGTGAGGAGGGCTTGTGCCTCCTCCAGACCGCGAGGGGCGTCCGTCCTGGTTCTGTTGGGGCCACGGGTTGAGGGCATGGAAGCCCTTCCCTGTAGGGGCCCGTGGTCACCGCCAGGCGGCGCCCGATGCGGTTTATCCCGTGCGGTTGCGGTTGGGGCTGGAGCCCGGCGGGACGCTTGGAGGACGGAGGAGGCGAGTGCCTCCTCCAGACGGAGTGGGGCGTCCGTCCTGGTTAGGCAGGGGCCTCGGGTACAGGGCTTTGAAGCCCAGCCCTGTAGGGACCCGTGGCCACCGCCAGGCGGCGCCCGGTGCCTAATTATCCGGGAGCCCGGCACTTCCGCCACACCAGGAAGTGCCGGGGAAGACTTTGTGTGGCGCCGGAGAGCTGCCAGGAAGGCAGCCGACACTTCCGCCACGCTGGGCGTGGCCAAGGTACAGATGGCGGAAGCACCTGGGGCTCATCCGGGAGCCTTATTTAGGCCGCCTCCCTCCAGTCATTGGTGGAAGTCGGGAGGCAGAAGGACTGAGCTGGAGAGGCGAGGACGGAGGCGGCCAGGACAAAGGCACAGAGACTGTGGGCCCTGGACTTTGGGGATTCAGTGCCAAGGCGCTGGGGTTTGTGAGTGCGAGACTTTTGTGACTTGTAAATAGTGTAAATAAACGGTGTGTTGGGCAAAAATATGATGTCCGTCTGTCTGTGCGGGGCCAGCGTTCATATATATATATATATATATATATATATATATATATATATATATATATATATATATATATATATATATATATATATATATTTATAAATGTGTATAAACTATTCAGTACTAGTTATCTAGTTATTGTATTTTATATCGTGCCATAGCCAGATAGATACATAAATACGGATGGTATTATTTTCTGTGAACATAGACTATATAATATATACACATACAATCACCATGCAAATCATTTCAGAACAGCAGATGTTAACAGCATCATAAATATTATAGACAGATATGCAAAAAATGTTACTGTTGCTGCCTCACAGATCCATCATTGCAGGTTTGTACCCCAGTGACTGTCTGTGTGAACTTTGTATCGTATCTTCATGTTTATGTGAGGTTTGTCTCAGAGCATCAAGGCTTTCTTTCATTTTTTTTGCATTTCAGAAACATGAAGGCTATGGGATTCAATATTGTCTGAGTGTGAATGCGGGTGTGCGCGTTAACCCCATGTTCACAGTCAGTTCCTGTTTTCTCAGTTATGCTTTGTTTTTTTTGTTTTTTTCAATTCTGAATTGAATAAATTGAGTCATAGAATATAAAAGACAAAAAAATCAAATAAATTGTTCTGTTTTGAAAATCTTCCAACTTTGACATTCAGCGATTTATTTATATTTAATTATCTTGGTTTGCATTGTAATGCACTAAGAGCTTCACAACAAGTGGAAGTGGGTTGTGGTGAAATAGATAAACTCTCTTTATATTATTTCTGCCTAAAACTCACAACTTATTAAGGGTTTAGGTTCTTTCTATTACATTAAAAGAATAACTGAATTCCTGTACTTGTTAAATATGTATTTTAATTGTTTATGTGTTATAGACTGAAATCAGGATTTAAAGTATTCAGGTGTTTAGAACTGCATAAAATTCTGGAATGTGAACATTTTGTACTGAAAGCCCAGTGTGAAGTGAGCTGGTGTTACACGCTGTGTTTTACATGGCATATCTCTTTCTTTTTATCACAGGCTGGTAAATTCAATATGATTCCTACACTGATCAACATCGTAGCCGCCTTCACATCTGTCGGAGTGGTCAGTTATCATCTTTTTATTGTTATATCTGTATGTCAGCTGCATGTTCTCCCAGTGTCCGTATGGACTTTCCCCTGGTACTCTAGTTTTGTTTCACAATCCATGCTGCTTGATTAACTACTAAATCTGGTAACACTTTAGTTTAAAAGCTGCAAAAAAGCATCTATTACTCATTTACTATTATGTAACAAGACCTTAATAAAAGCCACTTCAGGTCGTCATCACATTTACAAAGAGTTTATTCATCTCTGTGATGTGAGATACTAACAGAACTTCGCTTTGGAGTGGTCTGAGGTGCCTTAACTCTTAACATTACATATTTAGTACAAGACCCATGAATCCTTCATATTAACAAATAATTTTACCATCATATTAATATGCCACACTGGACAGAGATGAATAACCTATCAACTCATGTTTTATTAGTGTTATGAAGTCCTAAAGAAGCCTTTATTAAGGTGTTGTTACAGAAAACTAAATGAGTACCTAAACTAAAGTGTTACCCTAAATTTAAACAGGATGTGTCTTTTTACTGTTTTCACGCTTTCTCAATGTCACTTTAAGGTTTCTGCCCATATTCTAAAAATATTGTGGTCGAGTAAAGTATTGCAAGTCCCACAGATAAACGTTCAGGTGCCGACCTGGTCATACCCCCTTTAATTCAGTCCAAAAAAAATCAACCAAAAGGGTCAATATGCACGCCAGTACAAGGAATAACAAAAGCAAAATAAGAAAGCAGTCACGCTCAGTAAATGAGTGCCTTCTGTCAGGCTGCAAGAAACGCTGTCTGTTCCAAACTGAAGGCCTCTTTACGGCCGTGGCAGGCTTTATAGGCGGGGAACTGGAATGGGCGGAGTCAGTTGCCCTCACTTGTCATCTTCTTGGTATTGCAGAGGGAACAAAAGAGGAGAAGGTTAGCATGAGTGCCCCCTTTTGACCTGGGGGTGGTATTGCCTACCTCAGATGAGCTCGGATGGTGATTCACAGACGTGCCTATGTAAAACATGAGCATCGGGTCAATTGGTGACACTAAACTGGCCTGCATGATGAACTGATTTACGATCCAAGTATGTTTGATAAAAGATAAATACATTTCATTTGTAATGCAATCCCAATAGAAGCATAAAATATTCTCAGATCTGCTTAATACAGTTCAGGGTTGTGTTGGACTGAAGGCAATCTTGGTAGAGTAGGAAGCAAGGCAAGATGACAATCCATCACAGCGCCCACTGGAAGTAGAAGATGATAATTTGATCAGTTAAGTATACAAAAGTCACAATAAAATGGAGCTCAGTATGAGCCTGCGTATACATGATTGTCATCTTTGAATAGCAACAAAATAATTTTTTTACAAAATGTCTTCCTAACTGGTCCAATAAACCACTAAAAGTTGAAACTGAAGGCAGCTCTATTTCTGAGTGATAAGGAATCAACAAAATGTTAAAGAAAGTGTTAGTCTAGTACTGCTGTGGTAGAATAAAACATTATTGTTAAAATGCAATGGACTTTGTTAGTCATTTAGATAATTACTTACCAATAGCAATTTAGTTTTCATTTTCACCCTGTTAGTATCTATCATTTTCCACCAAATTAAATTGGCGCTGTGCTGCTGATTTGTTAATACATGGATATTAAAATTGATAAATGCATAAACTGTATTTAATCTCTGAACTGAATACGGAAATCTCTACCTAAATTAAGTAGTTCTGATATATACTTCAAGTCATTCTGCACTCTGGCACGAGCAGATCCATAACTAATAGCTAAAGGTGCAGCAACAGTGGACAACGTAATCCATTGGTTCTCTCTGATTAATTTTTTCACCGTGTCAGTGTGGGCTTTTGTGTACGATGTTGATGGTCGACCGGATTGAACTTCATCGGTTACACTTGATCATTCCGCTTTAAATCTTCCCATTAATTCATATATTTTTCATTGAGCCAAGCTCTTTGCATTTCTGTACTGAGCCAACATTGTTTGGTGAATTTCAACAGATTTTACTCTCTCTGGCCAAAGAAATCTCATCACAGTGCATTGTTCACCAGTGGTGCAATCCCACCGCAGAACGTCCATGTTCATTCGACCTTAGCTTCAACTAGACTAACGACAGAGCGCTGCGCAGTGTGTGCTTGAACTACCCATAAGCCACTGCAAACGTGTTCTATTGCATCAGCTTCTGAAACTGAAGGCAGCTCTGTCTCTAAGTAATAAAGAATCAACAAAATGTCAAATAAAGTGTTAGTCTAGTACTGCTGTGGAAGAAAAAAACATGGAGTTTGTTAGTCAGTTAGATAATTGCTTATCAATAGTAATTTCTGTTTTCATTTTCACCCTGATAGTATCTATCATTTTCCACCAAATTAATTTGGCCCTGTGCTGCTGATTTGTTAATACATGGATATTAAAATTGATAAATGCATAAACTGTATTTAATCTGTGAACTGAATACAGAAATCTCTACCTAAATTAAGTAGTTCAGATATTATATCTGATGTAATGTTCAAATAATGAAATATGCAAGTTTATTGTCATGTGTATGTAGCACAGTGAAATTCTTACTTGCATCTCTGACCAAACTGCAACCCGTCAAACGTTGTGCAGGTTAATGGATTAACAATTCACTAAACAATTTTGAATCTGAATATTTGACACCCACCACCACGTGGCATTCAAAGCCACTAAAATATTTAGTCTTGCCCATTCTCCCAATGAAAGACATGCATAGGAAAGATCTACTGGTGTTCACCCACTTGCTTTAATCGGTACTGTCTGCACATCTGATGCCAACTACCACTAAACAGTTGGCCAGTCCTACTCCTCCCAGCATCACTCAGTAGGAGGGACCTTCTTCAGCCTCTGCCTGAGGCTCACCCCGACCACCTGCCTCCATTACGCTCTGCATGGCCTCTCCTGATCCTACCCCTCGCTTTCTGTTTCTTTTTCTTTTCATCTTTTTCCTCATTCCTTCTTTCACTTTAACCTCCATTCTCTCCTTTTCTGACCTTTCTTTCTTTCTTTCTTTCTTTCTTTCTTTCTTTCTTTTTCCATCCCCTCTTTTCTGTGCTGGCTCCTTTGTATCTTCCTACCTGATTAGGTGTGAACGAGGCACTTGACTGATTTGCTCACATTTGCACGTGTAAGCGCGATCAGCCACCACCCCAATCAACCCTGGAGCAGCACCGTCATGTGCCCACTTGCACCCGTTCTGAACCTGCATGCTCTCAGAACTCGATTATTTATTTAAAAGCCTACACAACTCGCTGGACCACTTATGACAACCTGCACAACACCACGGAGCACCTATCACAACCTCATTTCGTGCACCTGATTCTAATTTTAGGTATTTGAGGTAGTGACAAATGTTGGGGTGGGTTTCCTTTTTTCACAAATGAAATTTGCATTTGCATTTATTCAAATTATACAAAGGACTACAACGTGTAAATGTGAAACTATGTCTGTTATATCACCTTTAGCCAAATAACATAATTCTGCGCCCCCTCCCCTGCTCAAAAAGTTGATTTATAATTTTCAGTTTAATATGTAATAGTTTATTTTTGAAACATATAAGCACTTAATACAATCTTCATAATCTTTGAACCACATTATATTTTTAATTCAAAACTACACTACTACACTACTTATGAAACTGCATAACATTAACACCTATAAAAAAACTTTCCTCAAATTTCTTCAAGTCATCTTAAATACCTACTAGAATTTCTTCCTTCACACTTTTGTCCATGAAAATGCTTCAATTGTTTCACTAAAGTCGACAGATCTTCTTAAATCTGCTTCAATTTTTTTTCTCCAGCTTTTGGAGTTTTTTTTTTGTTTGTTTTTTCTGTCCACCCTGGCCATCGGACCTTACTCTTATTCTATGTTAATTAATGTTGACTTATGTTTATTGTGTCTTCTATTTTTCTATTCATTTTGTAAAGCACTTTGAGCTACATTTTTTTGTAGGAATATGTGCTATATAAATAAATGATGATTGATTGAATGATTGATTCAATGCAAAGAATCTTAAACGATCCTCTATTCTTTTCAGAGAAGAAAAAGACCTTTCAGCCGAGGAATTCGTCACTGGCGTGCAGACAAACATTCTTAATAAAATGTCGACGTTTGGATAAAATGTTTTTAGTCCTTTTTCTCGTAGCCACTTTGATGATTACTTCTTTGCTAAGTTCAAATTATTCACCCAGATAGCGTATTCGACACGAAAAACAACAAATAAAATTGACATCCATCCATCCATTATCCAACCCGTTATATCCTAACTATAGGGTCACGGGGGTCTGCTGGAGCCAATCCCAGCCAACACAGGGCGCAAGGCAGGAAAAAAAACCCGGGCAGGGCGCCAGCCCACTGCAATAAAATTGACATAAAATGCAAAAGATTTACATTGATTCTCATCTGACGTTGTAGAATTTTATTGAAATCTTTTGCATTTTGTGTCAAACTTACATTACACCACATTAAATGATGCTGCATAAAGAAGCCATAAGTTGTGTTTGTTTCATGGTTTGTAATAAAAATCTTAGCCCCCCCCCCCTTATAATTTGGCAAACACCCCTGTCAACTTTTTCTGCTTACAGCTTTCAGGCTTACAGCCCTGAGCAAACTAAACAGTATATAAAAGTAGTAACGATATATTTAACGTACCTAGTATCAGTAGATATCTAGAAGTCAAGCGATATGAGCGTAATGAATCACTTGGAATCACTATTGTAACGCCAAATCTGAAATTTCCTTCAACACGTGGTTTTACGCTGAGTGTGTGAGAGAGAAATAGCAATTTTTTTGCCTGTGACTGACCAAGACAGAGTAAGCTGTAGAGATGGGTAACGTAAATGTACTGCTCAATTTGTTTAACTCTTTCAGGGCTGATGTTGACCTTTGTCGAAATTCAGGGGTAGAGGATGGTAACTGGCTGTAAACTGCGACAAAACTCGCCTTTACTTTTTAGTTCGACTCTCTTTGCTTAAAGGAAAGTTACGAAGCTTTGTTGATTTGACCTCGATTCCCTGCACGTGCAGGAGTAGTGAAGAGCAAACAGCCTCTGAAATGGCATCAACATCTGGCGAGACTAAAGCAAATGTGCAGAGCAAAATACTCCATGGACGTTTTACGTATTATCTCTGAATTGGACTCTGACTTTTCAGACTCTGAGTTTGATGCAAGTGTTCTGGAGATGAATATCAAAAACGAAAGTGAGGTGCCAGCATTATCCGATTGGTCCCCAGCTGATCGTGATGCTGAACATGTTCGTGCAGCTGATATGCTTACAGCAGCGTTTGCCTTTAGGACCACCAATTATGATGACAAGAAGTGCAAACCATATCACGTCACGCTGTGACTGCCACTGTCGCCCACCTACTGTGCAAAGACAAAGAGGTACCCGGCCCACTGTGCATTCCTGGTGACCATCGAGTCGCCCCCTGCACAGCCACTGCTGCCAGAGATGCCGAACAGGCACCAATAGCAGCCACAGCACATAGCAACAGACATTTTATGTTGATTTATGTGTGAAACCACGGAATTGTGTGCTTTTCAGAAAAAAAAAGAATTGTTTTGGAAAAAATATTCAGCCCTCAAAGAGTTAATGTATATGGATATAAATAAAAAAAAACAGCATTTTATATGGCCTTTTCAAAATAATACTGAAAAATGTGTAAATATTTGGTTGTTATTTCTTCTGTATATACGCCCCCTGACTGGCCATGGCCTAGGTTGGCCTTATGGGAAATCTGACCCTGCTAAAGATACGTTTTAAATGAAGATCACATCCCGATATGTCCACATAGGCTAAAAAGGAAGAAACCTTCCATGGGGCGTATTTACTTTTTTTTTCTTGACTGCGGCGTAACCTAGCTATTTATTTCTTATTTCATTACACCAGACATCTGTCATTGTTAGCCTGCTGCAGCTTTTAGATAATTTAATTGCTGGTTTTCATTAGCAAAACCCAGTTTCTGATTTTCTCTGTGTGTTGTTCTTTATTACCCAGGGGACGGTGCTCTGTGACATCATCCTGCTGAATTTCCTGAAGGGTGCGGAGCAGTACAAGGCCAAGAAGTTTGAGGAGGTGCTTGAATAATTACTAACTCCACTGCCTCTCGTTGGGCTCCGGTCTTTTCCTGTCTACTGACCCTGGTTCTATTGTGCTTTTAGGACGATGCTGGGTGCTGTGAAGGGCAATACAGGGGTGGGTGGTGGCATTGGCAAAAATCATTTTAGTTTAATCGACTAAAACTGAGGCCAAATCATTAATGCACTCTTATATATTTTCATGGTTGTGCATGTTAAGTACTGCTAAGCACTTTAAAGCTTTGCTTTCTTGAGCTTCTTTTTTAACCTTTTGTTTGAGCTGATCTTCAACTCATCCACTCAGTTTATCTGTTATGCTTGCATGTCGGGGCTAAGGAACACCACATATGAGAACTACGTCAAACAGTGACTGCAATTTATTTAAGAAAACTCCTTTCAATTCAATTCAGTTCAAATTGAAAATCAATTGAATTGAAAAAAAAATAAACCCAGCAGCAATGCCGTACTCCCGAGTGTATCACCATTCACCAAGAAGGCAAATTTCTAGATACAGTAAGTGAGATGATCCATAGCTGGTTGGCCATTTCGTCTGCTTTTACTATCCTGTTGGAGGACATGCTCAAAATTCTCTTCATTAGCTAACATGTGTGGCCTCCTTGATTTCTCTATCGTGGACTTGCTTGTTCAGCCATTTATTTTTTCCCATATCCACACTGTATATGTTTGACTATAGCAAAGCAGAAGATGTTGCTGGGAGTGAGTTTCCCCACCTTACCATTTTAGCTCCCAAAAATCCAATCCCTGCACACTTCCCATCCTTGGTGTAAGTGAAATGGCCATGTTGACATCATGTGAATGGATAAGGCAAATGTATTCAGATATACGAGAGTAAATCAAAAAACAAAGGCAATTTGCCAATTATGAGGTAACCGCAACAGTTAGAACAAAACGTTCACAATGGCTTATGGGTAGTTTGAACACGCACAGTGCAGTGTTCTGATTTTAGTCTACTTGAAGCCAAAGTCAAATGAACATGTGGGATAGCAGCTTGTTGAACAACACGGTGTGGTGAGATTTCATTGGGCAGAGGGAGTGAAAGCAGCTTAAATTCACCAAAGGATGTTGGCTTGTGCAGATCAGTAAGCTGTTTGGGTACCCATCTTGCACAAACTTTACGGTACCCCAAGTCATTGTGCCCTCTGGCATGTGCACATCCATAGCTAATAGCTAAAGGTACAGCAACAGTGGACAACATAATCCATCGGTCTCCTCTGATGAAGACATTCGCCATGTTAATGCTGGCTTTTATGCACGATGTTGATGGTCAACCAAATTGAACTTGATCGGTTACACTTGTTCTTCCTGCTTTAAATCTTCCCAAGTCAAGTCGGGGAGCATGCACTGGTACAGCACGTTGCAACACCCACTACACGACGAAACAACTCGGTAACCCGGTTGGCAACCCCCCAGGCAGACACGCAGTCCAGTCCCACCCTCCGGAAATGACCCTATTTGCTGCAGGCAGGTGTTAGGTGGGCGACCCCTTGGCCTGGTCCAGCCACTCGGGTCCCCAACAATAACGACCTTACGAGCCGGATCACCCTCGGGGAAATGCGCCACATGGCGGTAGTGCCGTAACTGACGCTCCCTCACACTGCAGATAATGTGCCTCATTCGGGACTCCATGAGCAACACAAAGTCAAACCAACGGTACCCAAGGATTTTCCGGAGAGACACGGTACCAAAGGAGTCTATAAAAGTTTTAATTTCTGTACCGAGCCAACATTCTTTGGTGAATTTCAGCAGATTTCACTCTATCTGGCCAAAGAAATCAGCTATGGATCTCCACATGCCATAGTGTGTGATGACTTAGGGTATTGTAAAGTTTGGACAAGATGGGTACCCAAATAGCTTACTGATCTGCCACAAGCCAACAGCTTTTGATGAATTTCAGCTATCGGCTACTTTCACTCCCTCTGCCCAAAGAAATCTCACCACAGTGCATTTTTCACCAATGGTGTAATCCCACAGGGGAGCGTCCATTTTCATTCGACTTTAGCTCCAGTTAGACTAATGGCAGAGTGCTGCGCTGTGAGTGTTTGAACCACCCATATGTTATGTATTGAAATAAATGTAATAATGATATGTAGTATTCCCAGGCAGCAGGGGGCCCCGCAGTGTTTGGACAAGTGGTTACAGAAAAGTTCTTAGTAAAAGACTAGTGTGCAGTTAACATAACTTCTGGCCTCAGTGTCTATCATTGACTGTCTGCCGTCATCAGCCTCAAATTACCGAACAGAATACCATAAGCCACTGCAAACGTGTTGTATTGTGTCAGCTTCTATCCATTGAGATGACAAAGTAATATTCAAATTGCCTTTACGTTTTTATTTACTCTCATAGTAAAACACATAAACTGAAGGCTGTGTGCAAATCAGGCTGACATTTCACTCCTGAGAATATCTAAACTCGCAGACCTGTAGACCTGTAGGCCCCTGGGCAAAGTAGTGCACTGGGGTCCTGGTTTTGATAGTAAAACAGAAACATGGTGGGCACCTATGCTCTGAAGGCCCATAAGTTAAGATGGCCCTCCATGGAGATGTGGAAAAACAAAGCGGGTACTTTTAGGCTTGCTAAAATAAATACATAATGCATGCTGAGGGACAATGCTTAGTGTCTCTGCCTCATGGATCCTACATTTCGGGTTTGAACCTTGTACCGTGTAGCTATCTGTGTGGAGTTTGCATACTCTCTCCTTGTTCGTGTTGGTTTTTTTTTCTTGCACATAGCAACAATGCTTGTTGGGGTAATTGGGAATTTCTAAATTGGCCTTGTGTGGGCGTGTAAGTGAGTGGGCCCTACAAAGGACTTGCACCCCCTTTGGGACTGGTTCCCATCTTGTCTCCAGATGTTGTTGGAGTAGCCTCCATTGCTGCCGTCCCTGTGACCCTACATTGGATTATGAGGGTTTGAGAATGTGATGTGTTATCATCTCAGGGTTTAGCTGCAATAATTATAAATGTGATCTAGCAACACTCAGGTTGTCACACCTACAATTAAAAAATGTAAGTTGATCTTTTCAAAATAAATGCTGGATACTAAAAATACATTTTAATTGGTATTTGATTTTTTATTTTTATTTTTTAAATATCACAGATTCAACTTTTGTCCAGTCAATAAGGTAAATATGAAATTGGGCAAAGACCTCAAGGTCAGTTAGAGAAAATAAAATGTTCCTGTCGCTCCATTATGTAGTATGTCCTGTTGCCAACATATTTATTTTAAACATGGATCTTTTTATTTTTATTTTAGACAAGTTAAGTTACTGAGGTCTTTAGTCACACAGTTTTAGTATGTATTTGTTCATTCTAGGGGTAGCACAGTGGTGCAGTGCATTGCAATACGGTCCAATGGATCCAGCTTGCTGGGTTTGAATCCCGGTCCCAGTCCTCATCCTTATGGAGTTGGCATACTTTCTCTATGTCTTTATGGGTCTTCTTCCTGACAACACAGTTTTCATCACTACACCCCTGGCAACTCAGAAGTTGCCCAGTGAATAAATGTGGCTGTACATGCATGAGTGGCTACTGTGGTGGACTGGCACCCGGTCCAAGGCTTTTTGCTATCTTGTACCCAGTGCTACTGGTACACGCTCCATCTGCATGCATTCCTGAACTCCCTCAGTGCTAAATTATTTATTCAATCGAGAGTCAATCTAAACTAAGGGTTATCGAAACTGGAACCTGTGATTCTAAAGACTTCATCACCAGACTCATTACCTTGAAGGCATTCTGCCAGCCAAAATGAGAAGCATATGCAGTGTGTAGTGGCTTATTTCATCATTTCTTAAAAGTCTGTGTGTTTACAACCCTGTCATAATCTTTTGCTTTAGTCTTATAGAATAATTAAATTATGTAATTCCTTAATTTTACATGAGTAGTTTGTAGTTAAAATGATCAGGACTTGGCACACAAAACCTTCGACTCTGACTTCTCAATTTATGGTAACACAGATGCCAACTTGTCAAGTTATGATACCACCGACTCCAACTCTGACTTCTTAATTTACAGTATGGTACCCCAGATTCCAACTCCAACTTCTAAATTCATGCCAACACAGACTCTGACACCAATTTTTTCAATTTTTTCTACAACAGTTTCCAACACCATCTTCTAAATTTATGGTACCATAGACTCCAACTTTATAATTTCTGCTACCATTGAATCTGACTTTTCAATTTATGCTACCACAGAATTTGACTTCTCAGGATTTTGCTACCACAGTCTCTGACTTGAACTTCTCAATTTATGGTACCACAGACTCCAACTTCTCAATTGTTGTTACCACAGTCTGTGATGCTAACTTCTAAATTTATGGTACCAAAGACTTCCAGCTTCTCAATTTATGGTTCCTCAGACTCTGATGCCAACTTCTTATTTTTGCTACCACAATCTCGAACACCATCTTCTAAATTTATGGTACCACAGATTCCGACTACAAATTCTCAGTTTATGCTACCAGAGACTCTGACTTTGACTCCTCTATTTGTAGTTAGACCAGTATATTTACTATGTTACCTGAAAGCACACAACTTACAAGATACAAGGCTTCTCATCACTGCCAATGTGAATCATCAGGCTACTTTCTAGCACTCTAACCTGTTAAAGGGACTTGGATTTAACTCCAAGCCTAATTAGAGTGTTTCTGTGTTTGTGTCTTTTCTCCACATTTACACAGCTGTTTTTTTCTTGTTTCTCCTCCTAAACCACATCATCACTCCCCAGCGCCATAATAAATAAGAATGCCTTGGAATATAAAACTTAATTTTACAAGCGGAGGTTACCAATGCATCTTTACCATGAACAGAGAACAGTCGGTCTACAAAATCCCAATCAACTTTACTTTATAGTGAACACCATCTCCAGATGAGGAAACTGTTTTTATACTTCACCTCTCTAGTTGTTTGCAATAGTCTTTTCCATTTAAAATAAAATGTATTTAGATAGATAGATAGATAGATAGATAGATAGATAGACATGAAAGGCACTATATGATAGATAGATAGATAGACATGAAAGGCACTATATGATAGATAGATAGATAGATAGATAGATAGATAGATAGATAGATAGATATGAAAGGCACTATATAATAGATAGATAGATAGACATGAAAGGAACTATATAATTAATAGATAGATAGATAGATAGATAGATAGATATGAAAGGCACTATATAATAGATAGATAATTATATGTGCCAATAAGAAAGCTCAAGAAATATTGAAAAATACATCAACAACCACCTCTTTCAAACACACATGACATTTTGACTTGGCTAATGACAAGAGAGCAATCCCAGTCCCAGTGAGGTATTATCCACCTTAATAAAAGGCTAAGTGTCTGTGTATGCAAATACAAATACAGAATACAAATCCCGTACCAAATGGTGCATAACAGAGATGTGTGTTTTACATTTGTCATTCCAACAGAAGGACACCACAAACATTTTTAGTATTGCATTTTACTACAAATGTTTGTGCTGCACCATCTGTTGGAATGACAAAACCATGCATTTTATTACTACATGCATTAGAAAATACATTCCAGTAGATGGTGCACTATACTGTAAATGTTAACAGTAAAGCATTTGTTAATTATTTAGATTTCAAAATACCTAGCAGAGGTACCTTGACGTAAGTATGAAGAAGCCCCAATAGCATGTGAAGACACAATAATTAGAGTCTAAAAGGACTCAATGTTTATGTGTTATAGAAAGGATGTGCAGCATTGTTCATAAAATCAAATTCTTTTACTAATCGACTTCACTGTTTGCCTATTTTGTTCTCTTCAGTTGCCCTGTTTAGTTGCAGCTGCCTACTAAGCTCTTTCCAGGATGACATGCATGCTGTAGCTTTATATTTTACTCGACCATTTCTGTTGTTTCTTATTTTAGGTTACAGAGCACCAGATAAAATCGGCTCTCTCTACCAGCAATGAACTTTGCAAAAGCAACCAAACACTCTCCATCAAGTATGACGAGAAGCAGTCCACTGACTCCGGGGCTTACTCGATTGGGCAGTAGGGCTGGTGGGCGGCTCACAACAGCCAATGGCCTGTGAGGTGGGGTTACCTGTAGTGGAGTGCCCCGACTTTAGGAAGAGAATAGCATTTCCTGGATCTCACTATTGCCTTGAAATTGCGATGACAATGTATGTTTTTGATATACTCATTATTGTGATAGTAATTCAGACGTGATGTCACTGTAGCCAACGTTTGACATGCTGAGGGCTGCTGTCTTCAGAAAAATCCTAACACATCGGTCAAGGCGGAAAGTCTACACTCCCCAGTTTGTATCATAGTTTTAAAGTGGATATCTCCTTTGTGACTTGTAATTTATCATTTGCAGTAGTATGTGTACTTTATAAGGAAAATTATGTTGTGTATACAAGATTTATATTTGAGGAGATCATCATTTTAGGGAAATTATGGTATGTTTTCTAGACATTTGTTATTTTAATTTCAACCTTCATCCCTTGTGCCATAACTGCTTATTTCACTGAACTAGAAAAACCAAAACAGCAGAAGGCAATTATTTTATACTGCTGGGCAGACCCTGCCACCTTATCCATCACTTCATCTGGACTGAAGACCGCATGGGCTGCTCCAGGATTTTGCAGGATTTAACTTTCCATGTTTGGACCGAGTCTATCATGCTGGTAGGGTACAAAGTATTTGCCAACCCTGATTTTCTGTGTTATTCCAACATTCTGACATAAAACCAACAACCAAAATAAAGGACCACTGAGTGAACAAACAATGGTATATACTGTATATTTAACGTATGTTATTTATTTAATGAAAAAAGCTTTGGAACACCAACTGGCACAATGTGAAAAACTATTTACCCCCTTTACAGTCAATAAATGGGTGTGCCATCTTCACTTTCAATGAGCCAAAAGCAACCAAAAGCTTAATTCAATAGCCGTCTTTCGCATGATCGTGGAGGAATTTTAACCTGTTGCTTTAATTTAGAAACTTTGGTAGATTTTCGAGTATGAAATGCTGTCTTTAGGTCCTACCACATCATTTGAGTTGGGTTTAGGTCTAGGCCTGTCCAAACCTTTAGTTTTGCGTCTTTTCAGCCATTTAAATATGGATTTGCCAACATGTTTTGGATTATCGTCTTTCTTTATGACCCATCTATGATTTATCTTTATCTTGGACTCATTATGGGACATTTCCCTAATCATCTCATATAAGTCAGAATTCATAGTTACTTAAATTAGGGCTCAGGTCCTGTGGTAGCATGGTAGCCCAACACAATCACATTAACACCACCACGTTTTCCAGTTAGTGTGATCTCCTGACTCGATTGCTCTGTTAATTTGTTTTTTGCCAGCCTTAATAAAAGTTTTACTTTTTCCCCCCTCTGTCTATAGAATTTTACCCTAAAATACATGGGAATTATCTAAATGCTTCCTGGACAAATGGAAGACAAGCATTTATGTTCTTTTTCATTAACAGTGTTTTCCAACAAACCCCACGCTTGCCCAACATCCTTCTGATTGTGGAGTCATGAATAATGAGTTTTGCAGAGGAAACGGAAAGCCTCAATTCCTTCAATATTTAGGATTCTTTGACTTCCTTGATGATTTTACATTGTGGCTTTTGGAGTGATTTAGGCCAGGCGTCCATTACTGGATTTATTGATGTTCCAATTATTTTCAGTGTGAAGATGCAGTGGAGCACCTAGAGCCTGAGAAATGGCTTTGTAGTTCTTTCCAGATTGATAGATATCAACAATTTTCTTCTGTTCCTTTAAGGAATTTCCTTTGATTGTGGAATTATTTGCTTTTTTAATTCTTTGTGCTAACGTCTTCATTGTTGGGATTAAAATGGGAGAGTTTTATATTGAACAGGACTGGCCTTGATCAAGCATGTGTTCTGTCTCAGTGGAAAACATTGACAAATTTTAGTTAAAGGTTCAGAAGATGAAGTGAGGTCAAAAACATGTGCAGGGTTGATACTTTAGAGGCAAGCCAATATTTCAACAAACCAGAAATGTTACCCAAAAATCATAGGCCAGAAAATTTGACAGGGAATTGGTAGAGAATTTCACACCAAATATTAAATCAACCCAAACTCGAACAAATAAGAAACGCATGTGATGACCTTTTATATGGTTTATATGCCCATTGCCAGGAATTCTTAGGAAAATTGCCTAAGCAAAGGTTGGCACAAATGTCACAAAATGGTGCCGCCCATAAAAATCCAAAATGGTGTCATAGAAAGATGATTAAAAAATGCTAGAAATAATGATGGAAAAAAATGACTGTATACCAAAATACCAAAAATAATTACAATAAAATTAACTAATAAAATATACCAATCATTATGACATGGACGTGTTTAATCTGCTTTCTTTAATTAAGTCTTAAATTGGGTTGATTTAACAAGGGGGTAATTATATTTTCACTTAGTGCCAATTTGTATTGGACAACTGTGCTTATTCTCAAAATGAAACACATTTTAAAATTCATTATTTGTTCCCTCATGTATGCCTTATCTATTATTAAACTTTGGTTGCAACATAAAACTACTCAGGCAGCACAGTAAGGAGACCCGGGTTCGCTTCTCGGGTCCTCCCTGCGTGGAGTTTGCATGTTCTCCCCGTGTCTGCGTGGGTTTCCTCCCACAGTCCAAAGACATGCAGGTTAGGTGCATTGGTGATCCTAAATTGTCCCTGGTGTGTGTGGGTGTGCGTGCCCTGCGTTGGGCTGGCGCCCTGCCCAGGGTTTGTTTTCCGCCTTGCGCCCTGTGTTGGCTGGGATTGGCTCCAGCAGACCCCCGCGACCCTGTAGTTAGGATATAGCAGGTTGGACAATGACTGCCTGACTAAAACTACTCAGTATTAATAAATTGTAATTAAGGAGGAAATCAGGAAAGGGGAGCCTGATGCTCATGTATATCCTGAATGGTCTATATTGTTCATCTCTTGGGTTGTGTGTGTGTGTGTGTGTGTGTGTGTGTGTGTGTGGTGGCTCAAGACCAGTTCTCTCAGTTTAAAGCACTGGTCACAGCCAGTATAAAAAATATATCTCATTGGCTTTATAAAGCAACACTGTTTCCCTTCTGCAGCACTCAGGTGTCTCCAAACTTGACAATCCCTTATCCCAAAGGTCTTTGAGGGCCTTTGTCTGCATAGAGCCCACTTCATCACACTGTGAACACTTGAAAGTCACCGATCTCACTGATTAGACTAAAATATTTCATTTTTCCGCAGCTTTCTGAACTCTTTGTGCTTGACCCTGACTATCAGTGTTGAGCTTCATGCTGATCAGTTGCTGCAAGCGCTATATACTCTCAAGCTAAGTTTGTAAAATAAAGCCTTGTTGAAAGGAGATTATCACACTGTGATGTGCATAAAAGTAGGTATAGTCAGGGGGCAGCGCCACGACAAAGTGGGTAGCACTGATACCTCACAGCCCTAAGGACACAGCTTTGAATATCTGCTCAGTCACGCTTATGTGGACTTTACATGTTTTACCTCTATTTGAACACTTCTATTTTCTCCATGTACTCTATTTTTCCCCACATCCCAGAGATATGGGAATTACATCCATCCATTTGCAGGCTGCATATCCATTTCAGTTAATATCCAGGTAGTATCAGGTATCAAATCTGAATAAGGTGAGATTAGAACAGTCTAGACAAGAAATAGGCCCTTCAGCCCAACAAAGTTTGCCATTAAGACCCACTTAATTCTTCTAAAATAAAATCAAATTGAATTTTGAAGGTCCCTAAAGTCCTCCTGTCTACCACACTACTTGGTAGCTTATTCCATGTGTCTGTGGTTCTTTGTGTAAAGGAAAACTTCCAAATGTTTGTGTGAAATTTACCCTTCACAAGTTTCCAACTGTGTCCCCGTGATCTTGATGAACTCATTTTAAAGTCATCATCTTGATCCGCTGTCCTAATTCCCTTCATTATTTGAAACTCTTCACCCATGTCTTCCTTTAATCTTCTTTAGCTTAAACTGAAGAGGCTCAGCTCATGTAATCTTTCCTCATTGAGTAAGATTAAGTAGCCTGGTTCTCTAAGAGTATATATATATATATATATATATATATATATATATATATATATATATATATATATATATATATATATATATATATATATATATATATATATATATATATGTGTGTGTGTATGAATGTCTTGTAATGAACTGGCATCTTGTCCAGGGTTAGTCCTGCCTTGAGCCTGATTCGGCCCAGATAGGCTCCATCTGCCCACTAACAGTACAGACAGGATTATAAATGGATGACGGGTGGCAGGACACCATTTTTAAATGACATGGGTAAAGTCAAATTCCTAAGAGTAGACATAAAGAGATTATAAAATGTGACAGAGAAAGGAGAATTGAATTGGGTTTTAGGAACTGCTGGTCAAGATTCTTCGACTGTTTACCCTTACTTTATCTCTTTTGAGTCGGGGAGATGTTTAAAACGCTTAAGCAAGAATCCCGGTATTTTTTCAACTAATCATTTTAAACTCTTGTGGTACAAAAGTGTTTGGTTTTAAAACCAGCTTACTAGGGGGTGATCTACAGAGACAAAGATTGGAGACTCCTGTTGTGTGGAAGACATCTGTAGGCCAGGCTGCTCAGAACAGTTTTCTGGCTCCACAGGTTGACTTTGTAAGGACTATGCTGATTGAGTTATTTCAAACGTCATCCTCTGGGACTGGACAGATCAACTCCTATGAATGGTCATTCTTCAGGACTGGATGGGCACCCTTCAGGTCTCAACAAATCCAATAAAATCAAAAGTCATCCTTCAGGAATGGACTCACCAACTCCAGGAGCAGATAGATGTACAATACCATTTCCTACCACATTCTTGCATAGGGACTTATATGGAACCTCATCCAGTAGCTCTGGACAGACCAACTTATAACATACCAGATCCTCAAAGATGAAACTGACATGTTTATATGTAAGACCATCCTCTAGGAATGGTCCAATCAACTCATCTCAAGCCTCTTCCTCCCGAAATAGACAGACTTGATCATGTTTTTGATTCTAATTAAAGAAAGCATTGATTCACGGAAGACAATATGGCTGACTCTTCAGTGACCCAGTTGAACAAAAACAGACTCTGTAATGAATGGTGGCTTGCAGAGGACAAGATACATTTTATGATCCACATAATTTACTCCTTGGCTGACCATGGACCAAATCTGAAGGAGTGGAGCCATCCCCGTTTGACTTACTGGTTCCCTCCATAGTCAACAGCTTGACCCCAAAGGCTGTAAAAGTAGATCAACTTCTGAGGTGGTGGTCTGTGTAAAGGCACGTTAAAATTCTGTCAGCCATGACTTTATACATGTGTGTGCTTAACAGGAAAAAAAAAACAGCAAAACGTCATATTGTCAGCATTAAATAGCAATACATTACTTGTTGATTTTGCTGAAAATAAAGTCCAATGTACAATAAATGAGAAGTGTCCAATTTCTTCGGAATTAATGGTGTATTTTGTGTGTGAGTGATTTACAAAGTGGCCTTATCTGCTTTATCATTAAACTGAGACTTTATCTATTAGGTGGGCTTGTCCACAAGGGTCATTTTGCTTCAGTCAGAAATTGCAATGATAATTTCTTGTATGCCAATACTTATTGTTTCAGGTTACGGTAGATTGCAGCCTAGTGCCATTATGAAGAGCTGGGCTAAGTGACCTTTCTATTCTAACAGGAAATGAGTTCTTATCAAGCCATTAGCCTCCATTTTTTCAGCAATCTATTGTGGCTATTAGCACTAAAAGCCGCAGCTTGTGTTACACTGCACAAATTAACGTTAAATAAAAAACCTCCTTTTGTTGAGGCCCGAGAGCTTGAGTTCCTGTCTAACACATCCAATTCTGCACTTTGTGATTTTCAGATTAATTCCGATTAGTCTACAGAAACATGGACCCTTCCACCTCTCCCTCCCCATTCAGAACTCACCTTTTCCATTACAAGAGTCCAAGGTTTAAGGAATAACTTAATTCTAAAATAGTCAACCCTTTCCCTAACCTAAAATGTATTAGAATATTAAGAATGAACATCCCAGAAGGTAACTCTGCCAACAAGATGAATTTGATGGCAAATCACTTGAACATCCCTACACACAAATCACACTTACTAGATACTTTTGAAATTCCATTGCCTTGAGTTGGAACAGTAGCATCCTGCTCTACAGATTGTTAGTTTTCAAACTGAATTCTCAGGCATAAGACTCAAATTAATTTAGAGATGTTTGACACTGTTGACATGTATCTCTATACAGTATACAGTATATAAAATCCAACGTTGGGGTGTCTGTCTGAACGCTTTTCACGAGAGAATTACTTAATGGATTTGGATTGGGGTTTTTTATATAATTTGCTTGAACTTTCCGGTTGATTTTGCGACTTCTCTCATTGCACTAATTAGCATAGTTGGCTTGCAGTACTGATTTATGTACGCAAATCTGAGAGACACGCAGTGGGCCGAGGGGAGGGGGACAGAGCCCTCCTCACTCACGCATCAGCCTTGGGGAGCGTACCTTACCTCCGCTTAGCTAGTGAACGAGAGCTTACTTAATGGATTTAGATCGGGCTTCTTTTTCTAGAATTTGCTTGAACATTCCGGTTGATTTTGCGACTTCTCTCATTGCGCCAAGTATCACAGTTCGCTTGCGGTACCAATTTATTTGCTTGAATTCGAGAGAGACGCAGTGGGGTGGGGCCCTCCTCACTCATGTGCCAGCCTCAGAGAATGTACCTTAACTCCACTTAGGCTAGCGAACGAGAGAACTACTTAACAGATTTTGTTCGGGCTTTTTTCTAGATTTTGCTTGAACATTCCGGTTGATTTTGGGACTTCTCTCATTGCGCTAAGAATCATAGATCACTTGCAGGAGAGATATATATTTGCGCTAATCTGAAACAGAGGCAGCGGGCTGAGGGGAGGGGGAAGCAGGACATCAGGAATGGGGAGCCGAACAGGGCCCTCCTCACTCACGTGCCAGCCTCCATTTGAGTCGGTGTTCCTCTGCATTTTGGAGCATATCTTGCCTCCGCTTAGCTAGCGATACCTGTTTGTTTATTGATTTTAAAGTTTGTCTTGTTTCACTACTACACAGGTGGAACCACAGGGGACAACTATAGGGTGGTCCAGATCTAATTATGCAGTTTTCATTACACTATAACTTATTAAGTTTATCACATAGAAATTCACCCAAAAAATCCTGGACCATCGAGAAGTGTGCGAACTGACGTCCCCGCATAAATCAAAGTCATCCAGACGATCTGGATCTGCAGAATTAGATCTGGACCACCCTGTAGTATCTAAATAATGTACAAACATCACAACAACTTCTAGCCTTGACTGTTCTGAACTTGTCATGTCCTCTATGAGGAGTTCCATGTTAATTAGAAGGAGGGCACAGAGGTTGAGCTGCCATCACTGTAGATGTTTGCTTTACCCAATGTGATATGCTCTGTATCTCATCTACAGTGCCCCATATAATGTTTGGAACATAGACAAATTTTTATTCCTTGAATTCCCCCTCTGCTCCACAGTTTAAAATTATAAACCAAACAATTCAGACATCGTGATTAAAGTGCACATTACAGACTTTCATTGAAGGGGATTTGCACACATTTTGGTCACACAACACTTTTTCTACATGGTCTCCCCATTTCAGGGCACCATAATGTTTGGATACAGCAATGGCAGATCTATTAAAGCCATTGTCATATTTAGGAATTTGTTGCATATTCCTAACATGCAATGAGTGCTTGAAGTCTGCGATTCATTGACGTGCCCAGGTGCCGAGGATCTTCTCTGGTGATGCTCTGCTAAGCCTCTAATGCAGCTATCTTCAGCTCCTGTTTGTCTTGGGGGCTTGTCCACTTAAGTTTTCTCTTCAGCATATGGAAGGCCTGCTCAGTTGGATTTTATTTGGGTGACTGGCATGGACATTCAACAATTTTCCGTTTTTTATCTTTGATAAACTCCTGTGTTGCCTCGGCAGTGTGTTTGGCTCATCATTTTGTTGTAGAATGAAGCGCCTTCTTTCCAGTGTGTTTGGAGACCTTTACTGGAACTTGCGCAGATGAGATGTTTCTACACACCTCAGCATTCATTGTGCCGCTGTCGTCAGCAGTTCATCATCAATGAAGAGAAGTGTGCCAGGACCATACATGCCTAAACCATAACACCCCCAGCACCATGTTTAACAGATGAGGTGGTCTTCTTTGGATCTCAGGCAGTTCCTTTTCATCTCCACACTTTGCTCTTGTCATCACTCTGATGAGGTTCATCTTTGTCTCGTCTGTCCACAAGACCTTTTTCCAGAATTCTGCAGGCTCTTTTAAGTCCTTTTTCACAAACTGTAATCTGGCCATCCTGTTTATGTGGTTTGCATCTTGCAGTGTGGCCTCTGTATTTCTGTTCATTAAGTCTGGTCTCTGACACACACACATCGGCCCCCTGAAGTCTGTTTCTGATCTGTCAGACAGGGTTTGGGGGCCTTTTCTTTACTGTAGTGAAGATTCTTCTGTCATCAGCAGTGAAGGTCTTCCTTGGCCTACCAGTTCCTTAGTAATTACTGAGCCCACCAATGTGTTCTTTCTTCTTCATGATATTCCAGACAGTTGATTTCAGTCATCCTAAGGTTTTCCTGATGTCTCTGATGGTTTTATTCTTGTTTTACAAACTCACAATGGCTTCTTTGACTTTCATTGGCACAGCTCTTGTCCTTATTTTGTACAATGGCAACTACAGACTGCAAAGGGTAGAAGCAAGCCAAAGCATCTTACAAAGTCATGAAACCCATCTGAGGAATCACAAACACCTGTGACAAAGTCTGCAATGTGCATCTTAATCATGATGTCTGAATTGTCTGATTTGTAATTTTAAAATGTGGAGCCGACGGGCACCACACTGTATGTACTGTATGACATGGTGGCACAGTACGCTCTGTCAATGAGGACTTTATGCTTTCTTCTCGTGTCTGTGAGGGTGCTTCTCAAGTTATTTTCTAAAGTTGTGTTAGTCAACTAAACTTAACCACGGCCTGGGGGTGGGGATTGTAGCAATGCTATTAGTAATTAGAACTGCATCTCCCAGCAGTCCTTGCATGAGCTATTGGGGTCAAAGGTGGCCAGAGGGGTTTAAAAGGAGGGCAGGTGCCAGGAAGAAAAAAAGTTGTTTTTGTTGTTGTGCGTTTTGTGTTGCATTTATCTGTTGGACTGCCTGCCGTTAATTCAGCCATATTTAATCATTGTGTTCCTGGATTGTATTCATTTGTTGGGGTCTGGATCGTCTGTCTACCTGTGTACTGAGAACTGTGTTTGGATTCATTGGCTTTCCCGCAAGAAAAGGAACACTCCTGAACCATCCATCCATCTTGATCCTTTCAGCAACTACCGGTAGGACTGTGTTTTCCCTTCCCTTTCAACATACATATCTCTGGACTTAATCTAGTCACTTCTCATTTCATCCAGTTTGGTTTTTCCATGAACTTTTCTGTGTGGTGTTTGTGATGTTCGTCCTTCTGACAGGGTCTCCCATCACAAAAGAGGACTCCCAAAGCTCTGTTAATGCAACCATTGGGTTCTTCATCTTCTCCCTGAACAAGGCCCTTCTTGCCCAGTGTAAGAGAATGACACAACAAGAGACGAAGATCTGGAGTCCAACCCAGCACCCCGTATCCTTGGTTTGTAAGAAAAATTCATATAATCAAAAACAATGGACTTTCCAGATATGACTTCAAAATGGAACCTGCTAAGATGGCAAGAGCTTCCAGTTTTCAGCCCTCTGGACAGGAAGAGGCGAGTCCAGGTGGACAGACACCGGAAATGATGTCAGTGATGTCATAGCTGTCAATCATCCAGTCTGCAGAGGGAGAAAGAGATGCCAATCCCTGGTGAGGTGTTATAATTACAGTCATTAGACCCTTCAGCTGTCCCCAGCCAGCCCACAGGTTACTCATTGGTCAGATGTTATGTTTGTCTATTCAGCTTTATCCAATGTGAGATCAGATTGGTTTAATTTATTTTGGCAAACTGGATAACAACCATGTAAAATGACTTGCTCATGGTTACACAATGTCAGTAGCAGATTTGAAACCACAGCCTCATGATTGGAAGTCCTAAGCCATAACCCCTACTCTAGGAAAGGTCCTGGTGGTTCCAAACTTGTTCCATTTCACAATGATCGAGGCCATTGTGCTCCTGGAGACACTCAGAGCCCTTGACCTGCTTTGTGTTTCAGCACAATTTGATTGTGGTGGTTTATAAAGAGTTCCTTGAACTTCATGGCTTGTATTTAGTCCTGGCATACAGTGTGAATCGTGGACCTTCTACTGCATGTGCAGGTATGCGTGTTTGCCTTTCTAAATGCCATCCAGTCAGTTCAGTTAACCACAGGTGGACTCCAATCAAGTTCTAGAAACATCTGAAGGAGAATTAAAACAAATGACATGAGGATGACCTGACCACAATGTGGAGTGTCACAGCCAAGGGTCTGAATACTTATTTCTAGAAATGATAGATTTCAGTTTTTCATTTTTGATAAATGTGCAGACCTTTTTGAAAACATGTTCCCTCCTTGGCAATATGGGTTTTTGAGTGTAGATTAATGGGAAAAAATGAGAAATGTATCCTTTTAATTTTAAATCTACAATGCAATGACGTGTGCAGAAAGCAAAGGGGTCTGAAAACTTTGTGAATCCACTGTAAGTAATATATTCATTAGATATTAACAAAATAAAATAATCACAATAAACGCACAAAAAAATAGCAATATAAACAAAAATGATAGAAAAGAGAAAATAAACCGAAGCTGAAGAATACACTCTAGTAGCAATATAACACCTACTGTACTTTACTAGTGCATAGAATCAAGTCTTTCGTTACATAGAACAACGCATATGCGCTCATATTTACCCTGTAAAATCATAACCTATGGATTGCTATAATTATCTAAATGATTACTTGTGAAAGTAAAAAATGTATTTACAATGCCATTCTCAGATCCAGGCGCTACTTCGGTGTTTCATATCCGCGACTTTAAGCATGAAGTACGGAATGCGCATGCTCACGTGCATAGCCAAAGCGTTCTTTAGTTGCCAAGCAACTGTGGTTACCAAAACATTCTCCATGTACAGCCAGTTTTCGCATTGGCTGCAGTAGATTCCGCACAAAGTCACCCCGTCAACGGTGAGAAACTAACATACGCTGTTCGTAATGGAAATAAACTTTACAATTCCTGATCGACAGAGATGGTTCAGATATTTCGTTTTTATATAAATATATATATATATATATAGATTATATATCATAGATAAAGTGGGAGGAGTTTCACGCTGATTTTTACAAGCCACTGCTTCGCGATTCACGTCACTTTGTTTCCTCCCCTCCAAACATGTCGCTGCCTGAGCCCGTCAGGCGGCGTCTCCAGGATTTGTCAGTAACTTTGCTAACCGAGCAGAACCGAACCGTACCTGCTCCGGGAGAAGACTTCACCGAGATCAAAACTAGTAAGAGGCAGCAGCTTTTGAGTGATTTTGATTGCATGTCTATCCATTTCGTATTCGTAAAATTTCGGATGGTTCACATCCTTTGTCAACGTATCTTTTACAAGTTTCGGTTGCGCGCATGTAGGGGGTGCTGTGAATGCTGCGTTTTTTTAGGTAGCATAGAGAGTGCACGTGGCGTAGTAGTCAGCAAGACTGGGCTTGACGTACTGCCGATCATTGTGGCGTTAGCACGTTCTCCCTTTGGGTTTGTAGGCTTTCACTCTGGTTTGAAATTCACATTGTAAGACTGATGGCAGATGTCAGTGTGTGTCAATGAATGTCTGCCAGCTGGGTGTGTGCTTGTGTGGGCATCCCAATATCAGCAGGATAGACTTGAGTTCTCCAAGACCCTAAAATTGATCAAAGGGGCTACAGTAAAGGGACAATTGGAGCCATGACACATGCACTTTAGAAGAGGAAATCCACCTGAAGCCAAGCATGTTCAGGCCCAGCCAATACTTTGATATGAGATCATCTAGGAAAAGCTTGCATTGTTGCCTGAAAAGTTGTTGGTGAGGTCAGCAGGGGGCGCTTACCCTGAGGTCTGACTGTGGATCCCAATGCCTCAGTGCAGTGACAGGGACACCATGCTGTAATGGTGCCCTCCTTCGGATATGATGTAATACTGAGGCCCTAACCGTCTGTGATCATTAAAGATCCCTGGGCATCCTTTGTAAAGAGGAGGGTGTATCCCAATGTCCTGGCTAAATTTCCCACCGTAACCTGGCCATTCTGCACCCTGAATCATTCTGTGCCTCTAATTGTCTAACTACTGTATCTCTCACCATACTCCCAAATGGCTCATGTGTGGCGAGCGTACTGCTGCAAAAATGACTGCTGTCGCGTCATCAAGGTGGTTGCTGCACGTTGTTGGTGGCTCCCCACTCACTGAAGCGCTTTAAATAGTGAGAAAAGTGATATATAAATATAACAAATTATTATAATTATTACATCAAAATGGCATTGTTTATGCAAAATTGTGAGGGATACAGAACTAACCCACCTATGTAGCTATACTGCACAGAAGCTTATTCCCACAATCACTCCCCTCCCAACCTCCGCAAAATGATGCTGTTCATTTGCTATTTTGTTATTTCTCAATAATTACTACAATATTTTGCTAAATTATTGTGTTATTACATGGAAAATGTTTCACGGTTTGCAGTGGCGTAGCTAGGGGGCAGCAGGATTCGGAAAAATATTACTCATAAATGAAAAAAACCTAAAATTCTCTGATTTTTACCCACAAATGCTTCAGAAATCATTTTCAGACTGTCCTTCTGTGACGGCATCAGACACAGCAGTTGAAATTTATGAGGCAATAACAAAAATAAACATAAACATTACACCGATAATAATTTCTAGGAAGATAAACAACGAATTTACAATTTATAATTTCGTTTCGTTATCAATCCGAATGCGTTCCTGCTCTGCGCAGAAAACATCCTCACTTATTACTTGTACACTACACTGGTTCTGGTTTTCGCCGCGTAATTATATTAAACTAATAATTTGCACACAGCTTATTAGTGCGTCGATACTATATTCTTGTCTAATTGATGATTGTAAATAATTATATGTGAAAAATGTATTGCTGTTTATATATATATATGAATAAATCTATACAAAATGTATCTTAATTTTTCTCTATACGTCATTTTAATTTTCTAATTAAATAAGTTAACATATTCAAATATGTTGGAGGGCGGCAAATTGAAGCCCCGCCCCGAGCGGCACGAACTCGAGCTACGCCACTGCTAGTGTGGTCAGTATCATCGTGCTATGGACATTATGTGACAGGTAGGGAGGGTTAGATTAACAATGTGCGTATGTGCAGTCAAGAAACAAGAACTGATCAAAACACATAGATGAACATTTCATCCTACATATGCTGAAGAGTAAAGTTAAACCACCCAGTTAAGGGTCTCAGGGAGCCAGTGATTGTCACAGCAGCACTGCACATAACGTGGAGAGTAATGGAATGCATTACTACAAATATTTGTGATGCACTATCTGTTGGAATGAAAAGTGCAATGCAAATTTCTCAGTTATATGCTATTTGGTGCAGGATTTGCAAAAGCAGTATAAATGTGTGTAATACACCCTTTGTAGAAATGAAAAATGCAGTGCATTTTATTATTGCACATGTTTGTGATGTGCCATCTGTTGGAATTTAAAAATGCAATGCATTTTATTACTGCACATGTTTGTGATGTGCCATCTGTTGGAATTTAAAAATGCAATGCATTTTATTACTGCACATGTTTGTGATGTGCCATCTGTTGGAATGACAGAGGCATAGAAACAAGACAGACGTACAGATACACAGACATGTACCTTTTATTTAAGGTGGATAACAATATATAACACAATAAAAGGTTCCAAATGAGCTTCAGCTGGCACTGATTCAAGTAGTAAGATATATGAAGAATAGTTAAGTAAATTGAATAAAATTCAGAACTTGAAATTATTATTGGAATAGCTGTGCTCTTTCTGAATCAAAACCTTTAAAGTGAAGCTTTCAATGTACTCATCAGTATGTAAAGATGGCTTTTGATCGCCCACAAGTATGGTTTTTTTTTTTCTTTTCTTATTCTTTTTATTTTTCAGGCAATGAAGTTGTTTCCAGTCTACCTCTTCAAATGTCTCTCTACTTCAATGTCTTCTTTTTCCCATGCTGGTGGTTGTCAGAAGTGGTCATGCTGCAGTTGAAGGTTGTAACTCATGAAACTTATTCAAGGGGTCTCTTTTTATTCTCTCTCTGTGTCTTGCACATATCAATTTGACATCTTTAATACCATTTTAATTAAACTACTTCTGGGTGGTGCATGAAAATGTATGGAGGATTATTTGTGCCAAAATGAAATACAATCCAAAGTGTTAACTATACTGCAATAAAAAGCATATGCATGTGGTGCCTTTAATTTGGCAGGGTTTTACTGTGTCATAATTAAAAAAAAAAATGATTGATTGCTTTTCATTATTGTAAAAAATAGAATTAATATTTGTGATGCCATCTGTTGGAATGACAAATGCAATGCGTTTTGTTACTACAAATGTTTGACACACCATGTGTTGGAATGACAAATGCAGTGCATATTGCTACTCTTATATGCCATTTGCTATGGGATTCATAAAAGCAGTGTTAATGTTTGTGATGTGCCATCTGTTGAAATGGCAAATGCAATGCATTTTATTACTGCAAATGTTTATGAAGCACCATGTGTTGGAATGACAAATGCAATGCATATCTCTACTGTTAAATGTCATTTGGTATGAGATTTGTAAAAGCAGTGTTAATGTTTGTGATGCAGCATCTGTTGGAATGACAAATGCAATGCATAAGTCTCTGATAGATGCCATTTGGTATGGGATTCATAAAACCAGTGTTAATGTTTGTGATGCTCCATCTATTGGAATGACAAAATGCAATGCATTTTATTACTGCAAATGTTTATGAAGCACTGTTTGTTGGAGTGACAAATTCAATGCATATCTCACCTGTTATATGCCATTTGTTAAACCAGTTTTAATGTTTGTGATGCGCCAACTGTTGGAATGACAACTGCAATGCATTTTATTACTGCAAATGTTTAGGAAGCACCATGTGTTGGAATAACAAATGCATTGCGTATTGCTACTGTTATGGCTACTGTACTGCCATTTGGTATAGGTTTTGTAAAACCAGAGTTAATGTTTGTAATGCACCATCTGTTGGAATGACAAATGCAATGTATTTTATTATTAAAAATGTTTGTGGTGTGCCATCTATTGGAATGACAGAGACATAGCAACCAGACAAACACACAGACACCTGTCCTTTTATTAAGGTGGAAACATGTTTATTTCCAGAAGTTTACAATCTTTTTCTTGCCACCGTATATGCTGTCAAACTCAGACACATTAAATATGGGAAGTGAAAATGAGGTATTGCTTTCCCAGTGTCTCATCCATGACCAGCAAGAAACTGACAGGAAGAAGTTCCCTCTAGCACTTCATCATCTAAAATCGATCTTTCTTGTTGTATAGATATTGTGAAAACCAGACCCAAAATATAATGGGCAAGGCGAAGGCCTCAAAAAGAGCCAACCTGCACCCTGCCCTACCGAGTCCTATGATGCCCTACTGTGTGCAGACAACCACAGACACATAGGATAAATGACCAAGTAATGTGGTGGACTGTAGCACTTTAGGGACCCACAGATCTTGACTTGATGCTATTTTGGACAACCAAGGAGAATAGGATGGATGAGCTGGTTGGGCTGAGTGACCTGTTCTCATCACAATTTTCTAATGTTCTAATTACAGCATGAAATTTTCATGTCTGTTTAAAATGCAGTACAAATGTGTACTGCATTATTAATTCATGACCGTATATTGCGTATCATAAATAAAAGCAAAGCAAACGTATTGCATTTCAATTCAGGACCACGCATTAATCAGAATGAATGAATGTAATCAAATGACCAATCAGCGTCACAGGGTGGGGCGAGGGGCGTCAACAATTTGGGGTAAGAGGCGTTCCACTTGTAACGTATTGCATTTTGCTTAGTGGCTGCAGCTTTTAGTTAAGACCCACGATCTGCGGACACAAATTAAAAAGCAATACGCATTTTTATTGTATTTTAAACTGACCCAAAAATTGCATACCGTAGTCAAAAGCAATCAATCATTTGATTGATATGTTTTCGATTATGACACGATCCAAGACAACTGTCTAAGATAAACAGGTGGGGGGGCTGCAGAATGAAAAACTCGATCACCCAGCGTGAGACAACAAGAAATTCCTCATTGGATGGGTGTGTAGTAACTTGGTTATAATATACTGTAGATACACAATTGCCATGAAGAGCTTTTGCTTTAAAACATTTGAAAGTGGGTTTTGGCTGCTCAAAAATGTGTATTGGTCAGCTTCATTCTGCAGTAAAGCCTGACTTATCCCAAACTGTCTTTCCTTTCTGTTCGCAGTACCCCGTCCTGCAGGATTACTACAAATTCATCCTAATAACCATTCTGATTGTGATGACAGTTATCGAGATCATACGACTGTACCTTGGCTACACCGGCAACCTTCAAGAGAAAGTAAGTCTTAAAGCTGCCATTCATGGAAAGCACAGGCTGATCACATACTGGGTTTGTGGTTTTACAACGGTACAGTTTTGTACACCCCGTGAAAGTTTTTTTTTTTTTGTACATACAGTATGTGAACATATCAAGATTTCATCTTCATGTAGGTAGTATCTTCTTCTTCTTCTTCTTTTTCTTCTTCTTTCGGCTGCTCCTGTTAGGGGTTGCCACAGCGGATCATCTTCTTCCATATCTTTCTGTCCACTGCATCTTGTTCTGTTACACCCATCACCTGCATGTCCTCTCTCAACACATCCATAAATCTTTCCTTAGGCCTTCCTCTTTTTCTCTTGCGTGCCAACTGTACTGTTAAAATCCTTCTCCAAATATACCCAGCATCTCTCCTCTGCACATGTCCAAACCAATGCAGTCTCGCCTCTCTGACTTTGTCTCCCAACTGTCCAACTTGAGCTGACCCTCTAATGTCCTCATTTCTAATCCTGTGCATCCTCGTCACACCCAATGCAAATCTTAGCATCTTTAACTCTGCCAGCTCCAGCTCTGTCTCCTGTGCCACCGTCTCCAACCCATATAACATAGCTGGTCTCACTACCGTCCTGTAGAGCTTCCCTTTCACTCTTGCTGATACCCGTCTGACACTCTTCTCCACCAATTCCACCCTGCCTGCACTCTCTTTTTCACCTCTCTTCCACAATCCCTGTTACTCTGTACTGTTGATCCCAAGTATTTAAACTCATCCACCTTCACCAACTCTACTCCCTCATCCTCACCATTCCACTGACCCCCCTTTCTTTTACTCACATGTATTCTGTCTTGTTCCTACTGACCTTCATTCCTCTCCTCTCTAGAGCATATCTCCACCTCTCCAGGGTCTCCTCAACCTGCTCTCTACTCTCACTACAGATCACAATGTCATCAGCAGACATCACAGTCCACAGGGACTCCTGTCTAATCTCATCTGTCAACCTGTCTATCACCATTGCAAATAAGAAAGGGCTCAGAGCTGATCCCTGATGTAATCCCACCTCGGTCACTCCTACCGCAGACCTCACCACTGTCACACTTCCCTCGTACATATCCTGTACAACTCTTACGTACTTCTCTGACACTCCCGACTTCCTTACACAATACCACAGCTCCTCTCGAGACACCCTGTCATCTGCGTTCTTCTGGTCCACAAAGACGCAATGCAACTCCTTCTGACCTTCTCTTAACTTCTCCATCAACATCCTCAGAGCAAACATCACACCTGTGGTGCTCTTTCTTGGCATGGAACCACACTGCTGCTCACTAATCATCACCTCCCTTCTTAACTGAGGTTCCACTACTCTTTCCCATAACTTCATGCTGTGGCTCATCAATTTTATCCCCCTGTAGTTACTACAGTCTTGCACATCCCCCTTATTCTTAAATATCTGCACCAGTACAGTGCCCAAAATATCAGTCAACACAACACGCCAATACCATTCAGCCCCTTCTTGCCGCCAGTCCTTTTCCCTCCACTCCTCCTCCTCAAGCTTTGTCCTCTCCTCCTTCCGACTCTGGCCAACTTATGGAGTGAGGCAGCTCCTGCCCCCTGGAATCCTTCCCATGCTCATAACCCGTGGGCTGACTGGGAACCAAGGGGGGCTACGTACTATGGGCCCGGGGGAGAAACTGTCCTCGTAATACTCTCTCCCCCGGTCCTTCTACACCTTGGGCATCCTGGCCGGGCACAAATTTATTTTTTCATCCAGCCAGCCAGCCAATCCGTCTGTCTGTCCGCTCTGACCTCTTGTCTGGGTAAGAAACCATCCTCCTTTCCAACTGGGATGCCTGTTTCCCTGCTACAATATATACAGCATCCTCCTTAATGTTTGGGACCATTGGAAATCATTTTTACTTTATTTCCTCCTCTGCTCCACAGTTTAAAGTGACAAACAATTGAGACATTGTGATTAAAGTGAACATTGCAGACATTCTTTTGAGGGGATCTGCACACATTTCAATCACACCACATAGAAAATGACAATACTTTTTATACTTGGTCCCCACAATTTATAAAGCATTGGAACACATGGAATTTCCAACTCGGAAACTTAAATAGCATGTGAATGCAGTAGAAGCTTTTGAATCGTGCTGACACTGATGGAGATATTGGTGTCTTGGTTATATTGTGTCAGAAGACAAGTCTCTTCTTTGTAAGCTGCCTCATCTTTGTTGGTGATTGTAGTTATGATAGTGATGTCATCATTAAATGTAATGATGGAACAGGAGCCACGTCTTGCCACATTATCCTGGGTGAACAAAAAGTACAAGGGGACACAGCACTCTACCTAGTATGAGGATGTGAGGCTGCCTGTCAGCATTTGCTAAGGTTCGCCAGATTGAAAGTCCAAGATCCATTCTTTCAGCTTAGTATTAAGGCCCAAATCCAGTAGCTTGGTGATCATCTTTGATGGTCCAACAGTGTTGAATGTTGAGCTATAAACAGTACTCTGGTATAGCAGTTTTTCTTATCCAGGGTTTAGTCAGTATGATGTGCAGGAGATATGGCATCCTCTGTGGGCCTGCTGTGACAATATGCAGACTGGTCCAAATGATCTAGAATATCACTTTTAATATATTCAAGCTCCAGTCTCTTAAAGAATTTTATCACAATGGAAGGGAGTGCCACCAATTCTGTATGCATTGAGATGGCCCACGTCTGATTTCTTTGGAACAGAAATACATGTTGTCTTTTTGAAACAGGCAGGGGGCATGCGGTGGATTCAGAAGGTATACAGACCTCTTCATTCTCTTCACACTTAATCGTGTCGTAAATTTCACTTGAAACTGATCAACTGATAAATTTCCAATTTGTTTCTCAATAGTCCAGAGTGACCAGGTGAAAACATGCTTTCAGAAAGGTCTGCGAATGGATTAAAAATCAAAAACTGATATCTCTCACTGGTTTAAGAATTCTGACCCTTAATTCAGTATCATATAGAAGCCTCTGTTGCAGCTTTGCGCCTTCTTGAGTAAGTCTCTACAAGTTATGGACACCTGGGTTTGGGCAGTTTATCCCATTCTTCCTAGTAGATCCTCTCAAGCTCCATAAGACTGGATGGGAAGCATCGGTAAACTGCCATTGTCAGGTATTTTCTGTGGGGTGTTTTAGTCTGGCCTTTGATGGGACCACTCAAGGACAGTCACAAACTTGTCCCACAGGCACTCCAGCATTGTCTTGACTATATGCTTCAGGTCACTGTCAGGTTAAAGGGTGAACTGTCACCCCAGGTCACGTGCATTATGGAGTAAGGTTTCTTCAATGACTTCTTTGAATTGGCTGCATTCATCCTTCCCTCGATTTTGATCAGTCTTCCTGTTCCTGCCACTGAGAAGCACCCCCATACAGTGATGATGCCACCGCCATACTTCACTGTTTTGGTCTCATCAAACAAGCGAATCTTTCCCCCCCTGTTCTCAGAGTCCTTTAAATGCCATTGTCCAAACTCCAAGTGAGAGTCACCCAAACCACCATAAATGCCCCACTGACGAAGTGTTATGGAGATGTTCGTCCTTCTGACGGAGTCTCCCATCCCAGCAGTGGACTTCCAAAGCTCTGTTAATGTGACCATTGGGTTCTTAGTCTTTTCCCTGAACAAGGCCCTTCTTCCCCGTAGTAAGAGAATGAAATGACAAGATAAGAAGATTTGGGGTCCAACCCAGCACCCCGTATCCTTGGTTTGTAAGAAAAAATCATATAAAAAAAAAACAGTGAACTTTTCAGACATGACTTCAAAATGGATCTAGCTAATATGGCAGAGCTTCCAGTTTTCAGCCCTCTGGGCAGGAAGAGGCGGGCCCAGGTGGACAGATACCGGAAATGACGTCAGTGATGTCATAGCTGTCAATCATCTGGTCTGCAGAGGAAGAAAGAGAGAAAGGCATTAAAACACAATGCCAATCTCTGGTGAGGTATTATAATTACAGTCACTAGACCCTTCAGCTGTCCCCAACCCACCCACGTGTGACACTGGTTACTCATTGGCCAGATGTTATGTTTATCTATTCAACTTTATCCAAGGCGACTTACAACATGTGAGATAAAACTGGTTTAATTTATTTTGGCAAATTGGAGCACAGCCAGGTGAAATGACTTGCTCATGGTTACACAATGTCAGTAGCAGATTTGAACCCGCAACCTCATGATTGGAGGTCCTAAGCCAAAACAACTACACCACATACAGGCAGATTATCCCATTCTTCCTAGCAGGTTCTCTCAAGCTCCATTGTCAGGCATTTTCTATGGGGTGTTTAAGTCTGGCTTTTGACGGGGCCACTCAAGGACAGTCACAAACTTGTCCCACAGGCACTCCAGCGTTGTCTTGGCTGTATGCTTCAGGTCATTGTCATGCCTTCAGAAAGGTCTGCGAATGTATTAAAAATCAAAAACTGATATCTCTCACTTCTATAAGTATTCAGACCCTTTGCTGTGGCCCTCTAAAGGTATGGTCAGGTGCCTCCTGTTTGCTTTAATCACCCTTGAGATGGGCCCAGAACTTCATCGGAGTCCACCACTTCGTTTAGAAAGGCACAAGTGTCCCCACATATATAGAAGTTCTAACAATTCACACTGCGTGTCAAGACAAAAAAGCAGCCCAAGGAACTCTCTGTAGACCTTCATGGTCAAATTGGGGTGAGGTGCAGATCGGGGCAAGGGAGTCAAACCATTTGTAAAGCTTAGAGTGTTCCTAGTAGCAGAGTGTCCTCAATAATTGTAAAATGGATGACATTTAGGACGAATCCTGGTGGTTCAAGATTTGGCTTTCGAGCCAAAATTTGTAAGCAGGTAGGAAGGACCACGGTCAGGAAGGTGGTTAAGAACTCAGTGGTCATTCTAACTGGGCTTCAGATGTTCTCTGCTGAGATGGGAGAACCTGTCCGAAGGAAGACCATCATAGAAGCACTCCATCAATCAGGTGTTTATGGCAGAGTGGCTAGACAGAAGCTACTTTTGAGCAAGAAACACTTGAGAAGAAGAGAATCTCTAGTCTGATAAGACAAAAAATAACTCTTGCAGCATTACTATGTCTGGTAAAGATGAGGTGCCTCTGATCACATGTCTAATGCCATCCTTATGGTCAAGCACTGTGGTGGCAGCATCATGCTATGGAGGTGCTTCTAATTGGCAGGGACAAAGAAATTGAACAGAATTGATGGAAGGATGAATGCAGTCGAAAAACAAAGAGTTCTTTGAAGTAAACCTGCTCCTGAGCACACTTGGCCAAAGATTGGGATGATGATTTAACTTTCAGCATGACAGTGACCCAAATCATACAGTTAGGACAATGCTGAAGTGACTGTTCTTGAGTGGCCTAGCTAAAGTCCAGACTTAAACTTCATAGAACGTCTGTGGAAAGACCAGTTTATGGACGCTTCCCATCCAATCTAACAGAACCTGAGAGGATCTGCGAGGAAGAATGAGATAAACTGCCCAAAGCCAAGTGTGCAAACTTGTAGAGACTTTTGAGAACTTAAATTAAGGATCAATGTGCTTTGTTATTAGTTTTAGAGCTATTAGCTATTAAAAGCTTCTGCTTGAAGGCTCATGACTGTAATTGCTGCCAAAGGGGCTTCAACATAATACTGAATTAACAGTCTGAATATTTACATGATTCCAGTTTTTGATTTTTAAAAAAGTTACAATCCTTTCTGAAAACGTTTTTTTTTTTTTTTTGTTATGGGCTATTGATGGGCAAAACTGACAAATGGGGTGGTACCCAGCCGGGACGGCCAGGAGGACCAGAGGAGGGCTTATGCCTCCTCCAGACCACGAGGGGGCGACCGCCCTGGTGGCTTTGGGGACCACGGGAACAGAGCTTAGAAGCTCAACCCTATAGGGGCCCATGGCCATCGCCAGTGGGCGCCCCAATGCCTGAGGAGCCCTGGCTCTCAGCACTTCCACCACACCCGGAAGTGCTGAGGGGAAGAAGACCAGGGACACCCGGAGTGCTTCCGGGTGCGCAGCCGGTACTTCCGCCACACTTGGGAGTGCCGGCAGAAGCTAATCGGAAGGCACCTGGAGCATGTCCGGGTTTGTATGAAAGGGACCGCCTCCCTCCATTCATTGGCTTGAGTTTGGAGCGGAGAAAGATGAAGCTCGGGAGGGGAGGAGAGGAAAGGAGGCGGCCTGAAGTAAAGAGAGGGTTTGTGAGGCCTGGACTTTGGGGGAGTTTTGGGGTTGTGTGCTTCACCTTGTAAATATTAGTGTTGTGAATAAACATGTTGTGGTGCTTAAAAGATGTCTGCCTGGCTGTGTCCGGGCTGTCTTCCACACTACAATACAATAAAAAGTGCAGAAAGTGAGGAGTCTGAATACTTTCTGAATCTGCTGTATATTCCCTCGGTAAAGTACGAGCTAACAGTTTACTAGAACTTTAAGATCATAAGTTGTCTCAGACACACATATAGTATGCATTCATACGGTGGGATCTTGGTTAGTTTGATACATGGAAGTTTAACCGAAACCTTGGATTTCCAGAATATTAGGATTGCACACAGATTAAGAATCCAGCAGAAGAATAGTTGGTCCAGTACAATGTGTAATTATATTCCATATTGTCATTGTGACATATTGTCATTATGTTCCATTTGTCATTTTAAGGTTCCAGAACTGGCAGGCTTCTGGCTGCTGACGCTGCTGTTGCAGCTTCCACTGGTTCTGTTCCTGCTCTTCAATGAGGGAATTCTTATCCAGCCTTTGGAGAGAAGTGTGCATATTGTGTTGGCCCTCTTTTTAATTTTCCAGGTCTGTAACTAACAATTATTTCTAAATATAATATTTTTAGTTGATCTGTTATATTATTAATTAATGCTTGGAGAGAGGGATTGGTTAAAGAGTTGAAGAACCATTACTGTTATTTCTAGAAAATTCAGTCATCACCCTGTTCCACTTTAGGCCGATGTCACATTACAGGACTTCTAGTCATAGGGGATATCAAACTTGACGTCTGCAGTTGCTGATCTCATTACCTGATTACACGACTAGACATTCCTGGGGATATTAAATTATGCAAATGTGTGACAACTTTCCAACAGAGTTTAACAATTCCTAAAGTATTGTGAGTCTGTGCCTTTTTCTTACAGCCAATGACATGATGTGTGATGAAGCCGTTGTAGTACAAAGGGTTTACAGGTATGGCGACTTCAGCCACAACCTCTGCCTCCTTTTAATCCATTCTGTCGTGGTACATAAAACAAGCAACAGCAGACAGACGAGCTTCTCTTCAATTCCTGAGGTCCAAAACACCTTCAACCCTTATTACACAACAAGAAATCGCAGGAGATGTCAAATTACACAAACACGTGATGAGTTTCCAGCACAGGTTAACAATTCCAAAGTATCATGAGCCCACTGCTTTTTCTTACAGCCAAAGACATGATGACAGATAAAACTGTTGCAGTATAAGGGGGATACGAGTAAGGCGACTTCAGCCACAACCTTTGCCCTTTTTTATCTTTATTTACATGTATTTTTCCATGCTATCTTAGTACATAAAACAAGCAACAAACAGACGGATGATCTCTGAGCTGTGAGGATCCAAACACCTGCGTTCCTTATTCCTCTTTCCTGCATTTGTACTCATTGCACTTTTGGATGAGAATTCATTGGTTGTCCGCTTTCATGGACACAAGCCCACCCTAGAACTTAACACAAAACCAAACCTGTGTTTTAATTTTTTTTTACGTATTTAGCACAAGCTGGCAAAGCATTCACAACTAAATATGAAAATCATGGTTATGTTGATATTCATAACTAGCTGTGATGTCCATCTAAGGTGAGTTGAAATCTCAATTATCAACATATACCTCAGCGTTAATGTTTGCAGTGCACCATGCAATACATATGTCCCAGTTATATGACATTTGGTTTAGGATTCGTAAAAACAGTGGTCATATTTGTGATGCACCATCTGTTGGAATGATAAATGCAATGCATTTCATTTCAAAAAATGTTTGTGATGGGCCACCTTTTGGAATGACAGGGATATAGCAACTGGATGTATGCACATACAGTCAGTCAGTCATTGTCCAATCCGCTGTATCCTAACACAGGGTCACGGAGCCAATCCCAGCCAGTACAGGCCACAAGGCAGGGACAAATCCCTGGGCAGAGTGCCAGTCCACCGCAGGGCACACACGCACACACACCAAGCACACACTAGGGACAATTAAGGATCGCCAATGCACCTAACCTGCACGTCTTTGGACTGTGGGAGAGACATGGGGAGAATATGCAAACTCCACGCAGGGAGGACCCGGGAAGCGAACCCAGGTCTCCTTACTGCAATGCAGCAGCGTTATCACTGTGCCACCGTGCTGCCCATGCACATACACTTTTTATTAAAAAAAAAATAATAATAATACTTTACATTTATATAGCACTTTACTCACTACTCAAAGGGCTTTACACAGTCAGTGAGGAGCCACCTGGATTATGCGATGGCAGACATTTTTTGTGCCAGTACGCTCGCCACACATGAGCTGTTAGGTGGTGAAATGGTGAGAGATAGCAAATTAGAGACAAGGGATGATTAGGGGCCAGAATGACCAGGCCATGGAGGACAATTTAGCCTGGACACTGGGATACACCCTACTCTTTACAAACCTTTGTGACCACTGAGAGGACCTAACTAAAGGACGGCGACATTTTTACAGCACTGTGTCCCTGTCACTGCACTGGGCCACTGGCATCCACATTCAGACCACAGGGTAAGTACCCTCTGCAGGACATCCAGCAGCAAGCCAAACCTTTCCTGGTTGGTGTCCCATCCCAGTACTGGCTGGGCCTAAATATACTTAAGTTTTTGATATTCATCTTTAAGATTTTTTGAGTGAGGAGAGAAGCCCACTGACTAAAATAAAAATCCTGAGGATATTCTAAATTGGGTACCATAATTTGTAAGACATAAAATCAAATCTGTGGCTAAGGCTGATGTCACACTACATGATTTCTACTTATGGGGCATGTCGGACTTGCTGATCTCTTCACTGGAACATGTCAGTTTACTCGACTGTGAATTGTTGGCCGTGTCTACTTTACTCACTGCCTGACGACTTTCCAGAACAGTACTGCTTAACCCTTTTTGTGACAGCCAGTGATGTGCTGCATGACAGAGCCTATGCAGTACAAAAGTTTAACAGTTACGGCAAGTTTAACCGTAATTCCAGCTCTTGTTTTTTTTTTCTATTCTGTTGTGGTATGTAAATCAAAAGACATCAGACAGACGAGCTTCTCCTCTGTTTGTGAGATCCAAAACACCAGTGTTCCTTATTCCTCATTATTGCATTATATGTATTGTACTTCCAGACGAATATTCATTGGCTGTCGTTTTTCCTACTCACTGAGACCACCCCTAAAATTAAAGACAAAATTAACCCGTTCATTAGTTGGAGTGAATTGCTGAGTAGGTCACATTACCCAAACAGCTTCAAAGGGGGCACACCACTGACTGCCTCTGACTCGCTAAGATTCTGTAAATTAAGGCTATGACTGAAACTCACTGGAAAACTTGTGTAATTTGACATAGTGCCTTTATGTAGACAATAATTGTAATCAATGTTGGCCAAATACTGTATGTGTTGTTATGTTAACTGGTGACTGTGAATTGGCTGGCATCAGGATGTTTGCTGTGGACTGGCGCATTGTCCAAGGTTGGTTCCAGCCAGACACCTGATGCTGCCGCTCTGAAATGGACGGGTAGGTTCAGAACAGGAATACCTGAGTCTTCTTCTTCTTCTTTGTTCGGTTGCTTCCGTTAAGGGTGCCGCAGAGGATCATCTTCTTCCATACCTTTCTGTCCTCTGCATCTTGTTCTGTTACCCCCAATCACCTGCATGTCCTCTCTCACCACATCCATAAACCTTCTCTTAGGCCTTCCTCTTTTCCTCTTGCCTGTCCACTCTATCCTTAGCACCCTTCTCCCAATATACTCAGCATCTCTCCTCTGCTCATGTCCAAACCAACACAATCTCGCCTCTCTGACTTTGTCTCCCAACCATCCAACTTGAGCCGACCCTCTAATGTCCTCATTTCTAATCCTGTCCATCCTCGTCACACCCAGTGCAAATCTTAACATCTTTAATTCTGCCACTTCCAGCTCTGTCTCCTGCTTTCTGGTCAGTGCCACCATCTCCAACCCATATCACATAGCTGGTCTCACTACCGTCCTGTAGACCTTCACTTTCACTCTTGCTGATACCTGTCTGTCACAAATTACTCCTGACACTCTTCTCCACCCATTCCACCCTGCCTGCACTCTCTTTTTCACCTCTCTTCCACAATCCCCATTACTCTGTACTGTTGATCCCAAGTATTTAAACTCCTCCACCTTCACCAACTCTACTCCCTGCATCCTCACCACTCCACTGACCTCCCTCTCATTCACACACATGTATTCTGTTTTGTTCCTCTCTGGAGCAGATCTCCACCTCTCCAGGGTCTCCTCAACTTGCTCCCTACTATCCCTACAGATCACAGCGTCATCAGCAAACATCATAGTCCACAGGGACTCCTGTCTAATCTCATCTGTCAACCTGTCCATCACCATTGCAAATAAGAAAGGGCTCAGAGCCGATCCCTGATGTAATTCCACCTCCAACTTGAATGCATCCATCACTCCCTACTGCAGACCTCATCACAGTCACACTTCCCTCGTACATATCCTGTACAACTCTTATATACTTCTCTGCCACTCCCGACTTCCTCATACAATACCACAGCTCCTCTCGAGGCACCCTGTCATATGCTTTCTTCAGGTCCACAAAGACACAATGCAGCTCCTTCTGGCCTTCTCTAAACGTCTCCATCGACATCCTCAGAGCAAACATTGCATCTGTGGTGCTCTTTCTTGGCATGAAGCCATACTGCGGGTCACTAATCATCACACCTGAATGGATTGTTAAAATTATATGAAAAAAAAAAAAAATCAAGATGAAGTTTTTTAGTTTTTGTATGCACTTTCAAGTAGGTTGATAGAAATACAGTTAAATTATATACCATTATCATTTGTTGTACAATTCCAGTAACTGTTCTCAGCTTGCATGCAAACAATACCAGAGCCAGTGTTTCATGTTTTTTTATTTATTTGATATTCTTTTCAAAGATCCTGTCTGCTTTCTTTGCTCTTCGGTTGATGGTCAGGCAGCTGGAAGGCAGGTTTCACTTACAACAGTTTGATGGCATTCAAGAGCTCAGGCCAGACAGGCCAGAAGACCCCGCTGCATACTGGGGGGCTGTGAGTAAGGCCTGATCCATACAACACAGGAATGACATTGTGGTTTGTCTTGTACATCTCTTAGTGCCAAGAAAATATTTTAAGATGTGTGAGTTCTGTGCAAAGTATTTTTGATTTGATATACTTTATTAACCCTCAATGGGAAATTCTTTTGTACTTTTGTTAAGATAAATTAAAACTGTAAGAGGCATGTTTTTTAATAAAAGGATTTCATTGAAAGGGGCAATCTGTGGAATCTTTTCTAGCTTGTTTTTTGCATGTGTTTATGATTCTCATAACTCAACTGTGCGACTCTATTTAAATCCTAGTTGGGAGTTTATATTTGTTTTCATATAAAAGCGTATCATACATCACGTCTTTGGTGTCATGCTGAACCACTATATTTATGACAGTGTGCTTTCTTTTCACTTTTTCTTGTTTTAACAGTGCCAGCAGTCCATTCCCATCCTAACTACAGACTAGTAGCTGCCGTTTGCTGTGCAGAATAACGCAGACGTGGATTTACTGTGAAAACTAATGAAGCTCAAGCTTCAAAACACTGAATCACGGAGAAGCAACTCTAGTCCATCCATCCATCCATTATCCAACTCGCTATATCCGAACTACAAGGTTACGGGGGTCTGCTGGAGCCAATTCCAGCCAACACAGGGAACAAGGCAGGAAACAAACCTCGGGCAGGGCACACACATACACCAAGCACACACACGGGACAATTTACAATCGCCAATTCACCTAACCTGCATGTCTTTGGACTGTGGGAGGAAACCCACGCAGACACGGGGAGAACATTTGCATGCAGAGTGGTGGCTCTGAGGTTAAGGATCTGCACTGGCAATCAGAAGGTTGCCGGTTTGAATCGCGTAAACGCCAAAGGGACTCTGCTCTGTTGGGCCCTTAACCTGCAATCGCTGAGCGCTTTGAGTAGTGAGAAAAGCGCTATATAAATGCAAAGAATTTATTATTATTATAACATGCAAACTCCACACAGGGAGGACCCGGGAAGCGAAGACTTTAGTCCACATAGCTTAACAAAAATCTGGGTGTCTGCTATGTGAAGGAGAGTTGGTTAAAAATAATAATAATACAGTTTAAGTCAATACAAAATAAAAGTTAAAATAAAAAAGGTAATTAAAGTATCATGTGGGCTAGCCATAAGTGGGAAAAAAAATAGTTCAAATTAAGGATGTTTCATTCTAAAGATAATTAACATAAAATAATCACAAATAACTTAAAATATCATTAACATTTATGACAGAAATTAAAAATTTTATTAAAATTATTTATTTTTTTATAACCAAAGAGGTGGTTCGGATAAATAAGAATTAGAAAAACACTTTTCATAGAAATTAATGTTTGATTGCCAAATGTTACCATTTCTTCTGTAATGTACGCTTTTTGAAACAAAGGAGATGCTCAATTTAAAAAAGCAAAACTTTTCATAAATGTAATTTGTCCATTTCTTTAATGGGAAGGAAGAGCTGAATGATCACAATACATTTACACTCCTCACCTGAAATACTGTCACTTTGTGTAAAAGCAACTGCCTAATAACATAATACTAATTAAATCATGAGGGCGTACACGGGCTTTATTATTTATTTTCAGATGATGTCAGTAATATATCACACAGTAAGTGATACCAAGCTGCAGTACAAGTGGGAAAGAAGATGGCATGAAATCGTTTTTTTTGCTGCTGTGTCACAGCTCTAGAGACTGCAGGACTTTAATCCCGGCCAAAATGGCGTCTTCTGTGGAATTTGTTCTTCTTTTGTGTGTGTTGTGTTTTCCTTTTAACATCAGATAAATTAATCAAAAGCATGATATTGTAGGATGTGAAGGATTATGTGCACGTGGTTTAGTTTCGCCTCAAATTATAATTCAGATGGCATAAATGTGGCACTTGGTGCCACGGCCCACCTGCCAAGTTGTTTTGCCTGCCTAACGTAAAGTCATCCCTGTTGGAGGATTGCAGGAATCGTGGGAAAGAGGGGTCCTTTCATTGGATTGGCTGGCCCAGCACTGTTTCAGCCGTGGAATGGCCAAATGGGGGAGGCAGCTTGATGGATGAGGTCTCCAGGACTCTGAACAAATCCAAATCATATTATGGGATATCATCTACTGTTGAATTCTGCTCTGTACTTCTAAACTTTTTATACTGTATTGAGGATTTGCTCTGTTCTGTGTATTGTATTGTATTGACCCCCTTCTTTTTGACACCCACCGCATGCCCAACCTACCTGGAAAGGGGTCTCTCTTTGAACTGCCTTTCCCAAGGTTTCTTCCATTTTTTTTCATGTTTTCTTAGAGAGTCAAGGCTTGGGGGGCTGTCAAGAGGCAGGGCCTGTTAAAGCCCATTGCGGCACTGCTTGTGTGATTTTGGGTTATACAAACATAAATTGTATTGTACTGTATTAGTTTCAGCCCTCGGTGATCTGAAAATCAGAAAAAGAGCTTTAGAAAGTGGAAGAATACCTGACAAGACCTGGAAGATCCTAACAGTATTATTGAATACTTTCTCTTTTCATTATTTAGTTTTTCTTTTTCGAATGGTTAAATAAAAAGTAAACATCACAACAATTTAAAAAAAGAAGGAAACCCGTTAGCTGTCGTCTTTGGCTTGCTTTATTTTTTATCAGCCACATAGCCCTTCCTTTTGTCGGTTTCTTGTTTTTAAAGGAATATCAAAGCATTGTTCCTTTCATGCTTCTTTCTGCTAAACGTAAGAGCAGCCATAACTCCCCCGTAGAGCGCTTCCCATATTAAACTCACCCTGTAACTTGGAGGCTGACGTAGCCCGAAAAACAAAAAAAATCAGATTAAGGAAAAATAATGTAATGGCTCTACAGTGTTCACGATTAGGCTGGAAACAATGAGAGCAAAGATTTAAAATAAATAAAAAAGCATTGCCATGTGAGCTGCAACGGTCGACATCAACTAAGGAGGAAGGAAGTTGGACGTGAAACCAAAAACGACTTTCAAAAACGAGTTCCGATTGCTAATTGGTCAATTAGAAATTGTCACGTCAAATAGAAAGACAGCAATAATCGTAGGCCCACCCCTTCCTGGTGTAGCCTATCAGAACGGAGCCTTTCTCTATATAAACCTCAACGAAGGCAATTTTTCCTCGTATATTTTCCCAAAGACGAGAAAGTAGACAAACTAAGATGGCAAGAACAAAGCAGACTGCTCGCAAGTCTACTGGCGGTAAAGCTCCTCGAAAGCAGCTCGCCACCAAGGCTGCTCGTAAAAGTGCTCCTGCTACTGGCGGAGTCAAAAAGCCTCATCGTTACAGGCCTGGGACAGTGGCGCTGAGAGAAATTCGCCGCTACCAGAAGTCTACTGAGCTCCTCATCCGCAAGCTTCCATTCCAGCGGTTGGTCAGAGAAATTGCTCAGGATTTCAAAACTGACCTCCGATTCCAGAGCTCGGCCGTCATGGCTCTGCAGGAGGCTAGTGAAGCCTATCTGGTAGGTTTGTTCGAGGACACCAACCTTTGTGCCATTCATGCCAAGAGAGTGACTATCATGCCCAAGGACATCCAGTTGGCCCGACGTATCCGCGGAGAACGTGCATAAAGGCAGACCTTCAGTATTACACCACAAAGGCTCTTTTCAGAGCCACAACTTCCCTCAATCGAAGAGCATAATCTCGCATAAGGACGTACCACTACTTTGAGCATGTAATTTGACTGGTTTCCTATAGTTTGATCGAAAGGCCCCGATTTAGGCCTAATCAATCGTTATGATGGGGAGTTTCTTGCCGTTTTAAAATTTTGCGGGTGCTACACGCCAAACGGTTTTAGGTACCGTTCAAGTGTGTGGTTGGTGGTAGACTAATCTTATCAGACAGTTAAGGCTTGCGCTTTAGTCTGCAAAAAATGTTTGGCTGTAGATACTTTCAAATCGGCTAGAGCGACCGGCCGACTCAAGGCAGGCAGATGTTTATTAGCCTTGAGTAAATGATTGGCTGTTCAGCGGAGGCCTCGCATACCACCAGTTGTCTGACGTAAAGCTATCGTTTCTTCAGCGGGTTCTTATGCTAATCTTTCTCTGCAAATCGATTGACTTGGAGGTGGCGAGTGTCTGAATATACCGCCTATTTCAACACTTTTCGTCAACTTTTGAAAGTAAACTAATTTTAAAGATACCACGCAAATGCAATAGTCTAAATATTTCGCATACTTTATAGAAAATCATTCAGTGCATTTCATTTAAGGGGACAAGGCTGCTAAGTGGCGAAATAAGACGCTATTCAGTCGATAACACGTGATTTTGTACGAGCAACTGACGTGGAATTAAGTCTGTAAAATCCACTCGCTTTTTAAATTTCAATTAAGAAAACGAAATCCGATGTAGTGGTGGAGGACAGTTTTATTATAATTAATATGAGTCCTTTTAATGCAGAGGAAAAAAACTGTCTCCCGTCCCCTGGACGTTTTCATTCAGGAATGTATCGCATACGAAATAAGCACTTACCCTGCGTTGGCCACGTTATCCATATTACATGACACGCTCTTTATATAGAGAGAATGAGTGGCTCTTAAAAGAGCCATTGATTTCTATACATTAGCTACCTCATATCTTAACCCCCAAAGCCGTATAGGGTTCGACCTTGCCGTTTCAATGCATAGACGACGTCCATAGCAGTGACGGTTTTCCTTTTCGCGTGCTCTGTGTAAGTAACGGCATCTCGAATCACATTCTCCAGAAAAACCTTAAGCACTCCCCGAGTTTCTTCGTATATTAGGCCAGAAATCCTTTTTACTCCACCTCGACGAGCCAAGCGACGAATGGCAGGCTTTGTTATACCCTGGATATTGTCACGAAGAACTTTACGATGGCGCTTAGCACCACCTTTGCCAAGGCCCTTTCCTCCTTTTCCACGACCAGACATTATCGCTGACTATTCATTCACTTTTACCAACAGACTGCCGTAAACTACTTTTCAAAAAGACCGAAGCAATGTGATGTAAAGGCATTGACCGGACCTAATCGGAAACACGCACTTCTAAAAGCGGCGCACAGATTCAAATCGCGAGCTTGCACGGCTCTACTTTTCACCTGATTTAGAGTACAAAGCTCAACCTGGTGAAACAAAATTTCCACATTTAAAAATCAAATAATCTTTGACTTTCTGCCTCTCTTAACTAAATTTGATGTAACTTTTTAAAATTTTACATGAAAGTTTGTTTTGTTTTTTATAAATTTCAATAATAACTCATAATTGTTTTGTGTTATGTATGTAGGCAATTTTTTGTATTTTACCAAGTGTTTTTTCCTTTAAAATTAGCAAGTATAATTCAGTATACTGTTCGTTTTTATTTTGTCTTTTGGGCTAGTTAAGGGCGGCCAGGTTGATTTTGTAGATAAGACTTTGGAATTTTAAAATATAATTTTTTTAAATCTCTATTATTGATTCACATGTGACCCAAAGCAGGTCACTCCAGTCATGGCTCTTGATCGATGAATGAGGGTGAGAGACAGATGTCGAACTGAAAAGCTCAATCCTAATTAACATGTTTCACATTTATGCTAGTTTTCCTGAAAGTATTTTAAAATATTTGGCAAAATATAAATGCATTTTGCATGTTGTGAAACCACAAGTGGATAAGTGGCATTTGGATTCTGTGACCCGAGTAAAGTGAGATTTTCTTTTTTTATGGTTGTTTTTGATATTGTTTATTGCACAGCATAAGTTACCATTGACACCTGTTCTATCATAACATTTTTTATACCTCCATTCTCCATAAAAACATGATTAAATTTTGTTTTGGTCATCACTAAAAAGTACATGCGGTTATTAACACACACAAAAAAAAAATCTTTTTTGGTTGGAGTATTCCATTAAGAGTAATGGCAAAGTGACTTGAAAGTATAGCGGTCAAACGAAACTGAACATTTTGACTAACAGCAAGAATGTGTGACAAAAAGTTTAATATTTTTTAGAAAACATTCACTGTACTTTATTGGTTGATTTCAGACAAAAGACTGTTGGAAACTATAAAATGAGGGAAATGTGATCCCAAGAATTGCAAACCTGCAAGAAAACAGCACAGACAGGAAGACATCATGTTTCCACACCTCGCCCCGGCCTACAGCATAGATAGATAGTTTATTCTATTCCTTGGTAAAGTTAAGGAAAGAAAACAAAGATATGAGGATTTTTTTCTGCTGGACAACATTTATTTATGTATTTTCTATTGTTGCTGAAGAATTCTAATTGAATAACATTAAAGGAAGTTAAGTTAAATGTAATTCTTTGACTGTATAGAGTTTTATTTTCACTTGCTGAGGAAAAATGCAAACTGTTTTGTAAGTTACTCCGTTTCTCTCTTAAAAGAGCACTACAATAATATTCATAACTAACCGTGCTATCAGTCTAAAATGGATTAAAAACTAAGTAATCAATGCAGACCTCAGCGTTAATATTTGCAGCCCATCATGCAATGCATATGTATGTCTCTGTGATATGCCATTTGGTAAGGGATTCTTGAAAGCGGTGTTAATGCTTCTATTGAAATGGCAAATGTATTGTGTGTTTATTACTGACAATGTTTGTGATGTGCTACATTTTGGAATGACAGTGACATAGGACAGACTTACAGACAGACACACAAACACGTATCACTTTATTAAGGTGGATAATTTTTATTCAGCTTCATACTTCTCGTATCCTGGTTAAAAAAATAGGTTTATTTATTGTTTGATTGATTGATTTTACTTTTCTATACATGTACATTTTTGATTTTTCAGAACCATTTGTACATATAAGTTTGTGCTGAGTAGTAAATGTGGCTCTGCTCAGTCCTCCTAGCTATTTCTTGTGTGCTTTTCTTTAAACAAACTTTATGCCAGACAAGAGTTAAACTGTTTGCAGGTTCAAAACATATATGGCTTGCTCATGGATTGCACAAAAAAGAAATGTAGGTTTGCTGTTTGCTCATACAGTCTACGTCAGCGTATCTTAACCTTTTTTTATGTTGCAACTCACTTTTTCCCATGGAATTGTCTTCACGACCCACAGGGGTTGCTCTTCATTGGTGAATGGAGCACAATTTTCAGAGCAGGTGGGTGGAGGTTCCTGTTGGCGAATCAAACACAGTAGTCAATGTGGAAGGGGTGGTTGTGCACGACTGTCATAGTGGCGACCTGCCACAACCCACTACCTTTATACGCAATAGTAGCAGTTGAGAAACACTACTCTGAATAATGAACAAGACAATATCCCTGACAGTTTTAGGAATTTTATAAATATTAGCCAGGCCGCTATTTTAAGTCTCAACAAGAGGACATAGTCAGGGAAGAGAGAGTGTCTTGTCATTATCTATCGGTCTATCTGTCTATCTGTCTGTCTATCTACCGTGATCCCCCACCTATCGCAGACTTTATGTTCCAGACCCATCAGTGATAGGTGAAAATCCATGATATAGAAAGACCATATAAAGAAACATTTTTTGTATACTTTAAGGCTTAAAATACCCCTCCCACATGCTTTAAACACATGCAAACTTATTAAAACACACTTTGTAAACACATATCATATGTGAATGTCGGGATAAGGATATGAGTAACATAATAATAATAATAATGTAGCGTACCATCGATTCATTCAAGCCATAATGGTGAGCGACGTCCTTGTAACACTTTCCTTCCCTCTTAGAAAATGTAGGACACTTGGGAGCCATCAAAGGGCTTAAAACAAAACAAAAAGTTTGCTCACAGCAATCGGACGACAAGCAAGGTAGGTGATATGCAGCAAACTGAGATGCGTCGGGACCCATGCTCGCTGTTCTTGCGAGATTACACCACGTTAGCAGCAGCCAATCAGAGCCAAAGAGAATGAAAATCCCGCTCTGATTGATTGAGTGTCCTCTTTCAGCCAATAACGGGCCTTGTAAGAAATCATCTGGGACTGAACCGCAAAACTCTTTGTCTACCGTAGTGAAGAATGTATATATATTTACTGATTTACTGCATTGCTTAAATGTTAGATATGTTCGACAGAAAAATCTGCGATATAGCTGGGGTGCAATAGCTGAAACGCGATATAGCGGGGGATCTATCTATCTATCGAATTTTGAACGCTGCCTTTGTTTTCGTGTCCTTGCCTCCTAACGGCCACTGCCGTCAACTGTTCACAGAATGCCATTGCATTGAACGCTACTGTATTTAGTTTCTAGTGTGCAGTAAAGCAAGTTCTCACTCAGACAAACATCCTGGAAAAAAACATCACATACACGCCAATGACACATAAAAACAACTTAAGAACATAAGTCAAAAGAAAAGTTCACGGTAATTACACATGAAAACAAACACCACCATTTACTGACAAGAACTAAAACTAGGCAATATATTACACTTTCCCTTTTTCTAGTGTTGTTCTTTTATATAACCCCTCTTAGTATGGCCCTGGTTGGACATAAAATGTTTATTACAGATAGAAAAAAGGGAACATCCATCCATTATCCAACTTGCTATATCCTAACTACAGAGTCACGGGGGTCTGCTGGAGCCAATCGCAACCAACACAGGATGCAAGGCAGGAAACAGACCCCGGACAGGGTGCCAAGAAAACCACAGAAAAAGGGAACATTTCAAGTTAAATATTGATTTTTTTATATGATTTTATGACAAAGCTACAGAAGAGAATGTGGAAACAATTAAAATCGGCAAGGTACACAGCTTGCTTTTTAATCGAATGCAACAATCGAGAAATAGACAACCTGAGGTGCCAATAAACTAAGTAGATGTTTTAAATAACAGGAAAACTGTTTTGAAAGATTTTTTTTTTTGGTCCCTTCATGCTTCACAACAAGCATGATAATGAGAATTAGAAACTGTTTCCAACATGCATTTCGATTAAAGGAAACAACATTCATCAATTTTTTAATTCTGCTTATCTGGGTCAGTAGGAGTCTACCCCAGCAGTCATAAGGCAGGAACAATACATGAACAGGGCATCAGTCCATGACCAGGTATACACACAAAGGCTAATTTATCTAATGTCTTTGGACTTTGGGAGGAAACCAACACAAACATGGGGAGAACATACAAATTCTAAGCAGGAAGCACCTGAGACACGAAACCCAGTCTGTTCATTGCAAGGCAGCTGTATCACCCCAACTATTTCGTTCTTTTTCTGGGGTTCAGATGTTTTTCAAAATCAGTTGTTTGTTGAGTGCCCACCTCAGTATGTTAGATATCTGCAACTTTAGGTATTTGCTGTAGAGGAGAGTACACATTGTTGCTCCTTTAAAGCTGAATGGGATGAGATTGGTGTTGTGCTTCATTCTACAGAAAAGAAAAAGGTTATGCAATGTGGGGTTTTAAAAATCCAGCATTTGTGAGGAAGTCTGCAAATTTCCCTCTATTTTCCTGAGGTTAAAATTGGGGTACAAGTGTTAGCGAATTTTGGAGAAGACATCAAGTCCATGTGTTACTTCTTTCTCCTATTCATTTTTTTCACACTGTTTCACTAACTATTTTTGTTGTAATTTCTAAATATTACCTTGGCACACACAGTGTTTGTGCAGTTTCACATGTGATTCCTCCAACCTTTCAAACGCCTGGATGTGATGAAAACTAGTAAATATTTAAAGTGCCTTGATGGCATGCGGATCAAATCACTTTTACCTTTAAATGAACTACGAGATAAGGATCTTAGGATTGCACACTAAAATATGTTGGATTAAGGTGCTGCTTGGAAAATCTTGGAAAGAGACAAGACGTGATTTTCTCGGAGTGATACTTTCACATCCCGCGACACAAGAATTTGTGCCAACAGATTTAACCACGCCCAGGGCCAGAAATAAAAGCCAAAGAGTAGATGGAAAAGTAGAATGTCGTAAAGAATTCAAAAACGTTGGCACGGTACACATTTAGAGCAGGTTAGAGATAATGGAAGTATGAAAATTTAAAAGTTTCAAAAAAAGGTTAGTAAAGATCGCATTGGTACAAATAGAAATTATTACTTATGAAATGATGGTACAGTGAAAAGAGATCGAATATATTGTTCAGATTTAAACTTTAAGTCGGAGACTTGTAGATCGTCTAATTCGTGTTGCCAGCGAGAATTAAAAAATTCCAAAAATGTTGACGCAGTATGAAGTCCCATGAGAAGGAGACTTTTAACATGAGATTCTTTCAAGTCACACCCTACTAACAACCATTTTCAAACAAGACCACCGTCATCTAATCTCAGTCATGTGAATGCTTTTGGCAGACACACTTCCTACACTCTCAGCTCTAATAAATTTTATCAGGACAATAATTTAATATGTTCTAGATGACATGTTGTGAAATAGACGCTTCACCAGCACCGAACTACACAGACTGACATAGTATTGTTTTTATTAAACTTTTAAACTAAAAGTGAAAATAATGCATATATAACAATTACCATGAAATTAACAATGTCTTTAAATTGTATATCTGGTTAACCAAACCTGGGGGTTAGAGCGAAGCAAGCAAGGGGCAGAGCTCCCTAGTCGACAATAAGATAAAAACCATAAGAAGTGCTACAGCTCAGAATAAGGTGTTTTCCTCCTGAGACCAACTGAAAATGCACCGCTAAGTTATATAACGTGATTCATCAATTTAAAATGTAAAATATTAAACTCTATTAAGAAAGAATTCAGTGCATACATTGAAGTTGGTTGTGGTCTGAGCTCAGTTCTGGAATGGAGTTGATGAATGGAGAGTGTGTGTATCCTGGAGTGCGTTGGTTCTTCTGGTCCTGTCACTATTAAGTGGTTGTTGTCTGCAATATTAATGACCTTTGTTTATTAGTTCTTTTTCTGTTCCAAGATGGGTATTTTACATTTAAATCCCCTGCTAGGATGGCTTGATTGATAAAGAAAAGAAAATCCAATTCTTGTACAGGTAGATCATTCTGGAGGCTGTTGTATGCTGCATTTATTCTCAAAGTGCCGTCTCTAGTATTTAGCATCACTGAGTTAGCATCCAATACGGTTAATTGTGGTGTGGTTGATTCAGAATGTTCTATTCCTCTTTTAACAAGAATGGTCGTGCCGTCTCCCTTCCCTTTAATTCTGTCATATCTGCAAACAAGAGTGACTTCTCATTCTGAATTCTGAACTGGGATGTAGATAAGTCTCCCTGATTATCATTACATCAATTAAATGCTAATCAATACATTTAAGAAGTTTTTCTTTTTTGTTTTGCATACCATTAGCATTCCGTTTAGATAATCGATGTTAAATTATCTGGTGTATGTAGAAATGTAGGAGTCATCAGAGAGAATATTCACAACAGCAGGAATGGAGGCCACAGTCATTAATATCTGTTCTTGCTGCACATAATTTAGCAATGAGTGTCTGAACAAATTTTAGAAAACTTTTGGTTTTGGGGCTGGAAAATGTTTTAAGGCTAAGAGAGCAGAAATATCTTCCATAGAGATACCAGCAGGGTAAGCCTTGAGCCCATTCTGTTCTTCTCTGGGAGGACACTGGGTGTAATCTCCTCTGTGCTCAGCAGCTTTGTATTAGTTTATACTCAACAATTTCCTCTAACATCATCTGTGAAGAAACACAGTGCCTGTTCTTCCTGAGGAGGGATAGACTTCCATATTTTTTCTCATACTTGTGAAAACAAAAGGAATCTGGAAGTAACACATTTTATCATAGATTCTCAGTACCATTTTCTTGAGGTAAGGATGAGTTTCCTATTCACTATTCTGCTCATAGCAACTGTCATGAGTAGAGTTTTACATATCCCACAGAGACATCACCAATCAGAAATTGATTTAAGCCTCTTAGCTTCAGGCTGAATATGTTAATTCTTTAGTCTCTTCAATTCTGTTTCATCAATGGATTTGTTCTGCTGTGACTTGTAGTAAATAACTACACAAAGATGTGCCGAGTGGCCAGTATAGCAGCAAAGTCATCAGTATGGTATGAGTATGCACATAGCAAAGGACGACTGTGTATCTATGAGGAGTTCAGGACATGTAGTGTTCACTCTGGAGTGTCGGTCAGAACACTGGCAAAGGATTCAGAGTATTCCACACAGCAGCTCAGAAGGAAATTATGCCTTATTTATTGGATGGTATATAAAAAAAGTATACATACATGTATATGAGTATGAATGTGTGTGAAATTATACAGAAAAAGCCATTAGTAACTTACACAAAAAAATCCACTAGATGTCAGTATTGTTCTCAAATAAGTCCTGTTACTAATTTGTCGGCGGTATAAAAATTAAAGCAATAAAGTTTATCAATAAAACCGCATAGGGAGATTTAACGTAAAGTATTGCAGTATTAATGTAGCAACAAGAAAATAATGAGGTCTTGTGAAGCATTAGAGCAAATAAAAGACATATTCTAGGGACTATTATGAAATATTGTACTGCAGTAATAGCACAGTTCACAGTAGTAATGTCTCGTAACACCAAAGCGCAAAGTGAACATTTGAAAGAACTTCTGAAGGCCGACATGCACTATTTATTTAAATGATATGGTTTATTCGATCCCTATTAAGGAAATTAATATATTATTAATTAATTAATACAATTCATAATGGTCTATTGTATTTGTAGCAGTCGAGAGAATAGACAAACTAAACTTTATGGCGTTTTGCACTATGCTGCCTTAAATAAAAGTAATGTTTGATACGTTATTCTTTTGTTTTATTATATTGAAATGTGATGACATTGTGACGTTCTTATTATGAATTTTTTTTTTTTTTTACATTCTCCATATAGAAAAATTAACGGACAAACTCATTCTGTGGTAGTGACTTGCTTTAATATATGTTGCAATTTTTTGAAATGTGCAGAAGACAGGCTGCGAAGCTCCCGAGTCCACCTGGAAACGAGGAAGCCGACATAAGAGCGCATGAGGAGATGGTCTCTAGAACGTACGGGCTTCATAGTGTCTGAGGTGCGCTGATATATTAGGAGCTAAAACATGTCCTGATTGCAGCTGGATGCTTGTACAGTTTTTACGTCACTGCAAAATTTCGTTTTCATGAAGCAGAGTGGCGCAGCGGAAGCGTGCTGGGCCCATAACCCAGAGGTCGATGGATCGAAACCATCCTCTGCTAACTATTTTTTCAACATTAGCATATCTCACCATTGTATTCTTCACCTGGTATTTACGTACATTCATTGGTATACGTTAGTTAACTTTAAAACTCTATTCATTTAAAATATTGGTTTCTCTGGAAAGTGTTTTGTGATTTGGCATATTTCTATTAAAAGTACACAATATATTCTTTTTCTGGGTAATATGCACAATTCAAATGATAGATTTTTATTCGTGTCCTGGCTTTAGTTTTTAAACAACGCAATCATGTAAGAAAACAGAATAGTACTTACCAAAACAAAATTAAGTTTATTTTGGACTTATTTTAATAAAGTGAATGCCTAAACACCGCGCGCATTTCAGTAGTACGTTGGACTTTAGCGTAAGGTTCCATGGTGTAATGGTTAGCACTCTGGACTCTGAATCCAGCGATCCGAGTTCAAATCTCGGTGGAACCTGCGTCACGTTTTAAACAAGAAGATTGCTATTGACCACTTAATAGTCGGTGAAATAATTTCTACTTACGTATATCTGATAAATGCGTTTACCGTAACAAGTTTCTGTTATTAACAAAGATAAAGATCTAGAGAAACTGACACGCGAATGTTCAATTTGGCATAGCAACGCGGGGCAGTTTGCTCAATGTGCGTTAAAGCAAGCTACTAACCGGAAGATATTTACTTCAGCAAGGTAAGCTTGTAGTACGAGGGTGTTGTATCGTGTTAGCCATTATGAATGTAGAGAAAAGCCAAGCAAAATGACACCTTTTATTGGCTAACTAAAAAGATTACAATATGCAAGCTTTCGAGGAAAGGTGTCATTTTGCTTGGCTTTTCTCTGCAAGGTAAGCTTTTAATGGTTCTCCAATCCTCAAAAAAAAATAAAAAATAAAAAAGAATTCTTTTTGACACAAGTTCGAAAAAAAGTTTACAAAATGTCAGTAGCACGTAGTCGTTCATATAGTGCAGACTCAGAAGGTCAATTAAGGAAGGCTTGTAATAAAGTAGTTTAGGTGCAGAGGATCTGCAATTGTCAACATCAGCTCAGAGATTACATGGTGGATTGTGACGATGTGGGTTCTGGCTCCACACTCCCATTGCTATTGGAAGCACTCGAACCCAACACCGTCGATAATGTAACCGAGTGAGCTAGTCAATGGAGGCAAATGATTCCAGCAAGGGGAAGGTATACAAAAAGTGCAACAGTGCTTTTATTTATAATTGTCCATCAAATCAAAAACAGTGTTCCATAAATAGTGCAGATCTTCAAGTTCTTCAATAAATAAATAAATAATCCATTAAAAGAACACGTGGGGGTTAAAACTCAATAGAAAAAAACAATCCTTAAAATCGGAGGTTAAATCTTCTTATGGAATCAATCTTAAAACACTAACACAATCCGGTGCCTATTTTCTGTATGCGTCTCACCTGCTTATCCTGTACGGGCTTAGCAGCAGGCAAGACGCTCTCTGCAGCTGCCCTCCTACATCACACGCTCGAGACTGGAGACCTCCCGATCCCTGGCTTCGGTCTGGCACTCATCCCAGTCCCCGAGACTTGATTACCCTCAACGGCCAGGTCGCCACGTTGGGGATTCCATCACCAAGTCTCCCGACTTCCGCTGCCTTTTCCATGGCCTCTCTGCGGCCCGTCGCTTTCACCTTGTCACTCCCGCTACCAGATCACTCAGCGGGAGCGACATCTACACAAACACCTGGGTGTCGGCCTAACACCCAGCTTCCTCGCAGCTGCCCACGAGCGCTCGATCGCGCGCTCACCACACGCTCCGCGTGTCCGTCTCTCTCCTGCACCGCTTGCTTCCACGCTCCCTCTCCTCTCCTCTCCTCTCCTCTCCTCTCCTCTCCTCTCCTCTCCTCTCCTCTCCTCTCCTCTCCTCTCCTCTCCTCTCGATTCTCCCTCTTTCTCCCCAACCGACTTGCGCTTCTTTTAAAAACGTGAGGGGCCATCACAGCTGCAGCATTAGCCACGGGAGCAATCACGAATGTGGGCAGTTCCTCACCTGTGCACACGGTGAGAAACGCCCACATCGACGACTGCCCGCGCTCGCTACAACAACGCCCCCCTCACGAAGCCGCCTCGGGTGCGGTGATTATTTATTTAAAATCAATGGCCTTTTCTCCACGAGCTGTGGACCCATAACACCACATGGATGAGCCTGTGGTGTCCTGGATAATGAGACTATCTGTAAAACAGACCGCAATTTGTGAGACTTAAGGACCGCGCCTCTGACAGGGATGTGAACAACACTGGGACACCAAAAGGAACAATCCTCCCTGCTCTTCTCTTCACTCTTTACACCTCATACTATAAATAAAGGATCAGGTCATGTCACTTCTGGAATGTCTCAGATGATTCAGCAATTATGAGGTAGATTGAGAACAGTGATGGGACAGAGGAGAGGAGTCAGGTGAACAACTTTGTTACTTGTTGCAAAGAGAATTGTCTGCATCTCAGAAATCGGCAAAACCAAGGAATTGCTTATTGACTTTTGACGCACCAAATAGCCGGTATGTCTGGTCACTATGCAGGGAGTAGATATAAAGAGAGTGAGCTTCTACAAGTACTTGGGGGTTCACATCAATAACAGGGTGGACTGGTCACAGGACACAGAGGAACTATATAAGGAAGGGCAGAGCATACTCTTTTGTTACTTGGAAGACTCAATAGCGACGTCCATAATATCTTCTGTGACTCTTTGATAACCAGTATGGTGTGTGTTGGGTTGGTAACATCACTTCAAGAGAGGCCCACTGAATGAACAAACTAATTACAAGGACAGGCTCAGTTACAGGATGCATTCTGGACCATGGAGGTATAGCAGCAAAGGAGAGAAGTAAAACAAAAGTGAGTGCCTTTATGAACAATGCTGCACATCCTCTCCATGACACACTAACACTGAGGCATTTTCTTTCTTCTTCCTTTTTAGTCATTCTGGTGTAAGTTCAGAGAATAGTGAGTGTATATTTGTATTTATCTGTCTATTTATGTATTTCTTCTTTTAAAGAGCTTTTATAGAAATCATAATTTCCCCATGTGGACAAATAAAGATCTATCTATCTTTCTATCTATCTATCTATCTATTATATAGTGCCATTCACATCTATCTATCTATCTATCTATCTATCTATCGAGCACCCAGACATGCGTAACTGAGGGATGTCCAGCTACCGACGTTTGAATACATTTATGATGTTGTTGTTGCAATATTTATTCAGTGAGGCAAAGGAATGTTAGTATGCACTATTCTGTTTCCTAAGTATAAATTCTAAAACTTCACAAATGTACTTTTCCAAAGAAAATGTATTTTCCAAATGACTCTGCTCTAGATAAGCAGGTTAGAAAGATGGAAGGACGAATGGATATATTTGGGTAAAGCACGATGCACATATCCACCGACTATGTTCGGCAACAATTATGACTTTCTTTAAAAAAAAAAGATTTGAACAGTTTTATATGATATACAATATTTCAATTGAATAATAAATGTATTGCTTTTCTCTTGCCTTGTTATTTTTATACTCTGGTGTCTTTTGTGATTTAATTATAGTTTTGAACATTTGAGAACTATTTAAATCGTTTTATGGCACCGTTAAGTGATCATTTGGTTTACTTTTATTTTAGTCTAAGTTGATAAGAAAAATAACGCCACCTAGCGACATGTTGATTATTTATTTATTTAATTTACATACCCGTTAAATCATGAAGCAGAGTGGCGCAGCGGAAGCGTGCTGGGCCCATAACCCAGAGGTCGATGGATCGAAACCATCCTCTGCTAATATTTTCTTTTAACCTTTTATTATTCTGTTCAAAGCATCAATTGTATTTCCTCTCATGTGCATTGCTTATTTTGTTGTGCCAATAGCATACTGTAATCATGTTTTCTTTTTATAGCTCCTTGCACTGGAACATATTGTCCATCGTTTTATAGCCGAGTCTATGCTGCTGGGTACAAGGCGGGACCTAATCCTGGTCATTGTATATCCACACGTCTATCTACACTCACTCCAATGGCGTGTTCGCTTGTTGCTGGTCGCACGGGCAGTAAGGGTTTCCCAGGAGAGAATTTTATGTTAGATAGATAGTTCCGTTCTAAGTAGTACCTTCTAGTTCAGGGGTGTCGAACTCCGGGCCAGGAGGGTCACATTGGCTGCAGGTTCTCATTCTAACCCTTTTTATCATCAGTGACCAGTTTTCACTGCTAATTAAATTATTTTTCCCTTCATTTTAATAGCTCTGTTTTTAAGGATTCAGTGCTCTAAATTAACTCCAACCAATTCCACTCCTACGAGAAGCTGATTCTTGCTGTTAATTAAACCCGTTATTTAATTCCATGGCTTGTTGCTGCTCTCATTCTGCCACAGCAGACATTTCAAAGGCTGTTGATTTTGTGTTTTTTTTTTTTTTCTAAGAACACCTTCCAAATGTTTTGGTGACCTGAGAGATCAGCGTTACTGAGACCTTCACCTTTCTTTATGTTCAGATATTGTGTGATGGGTACGGGTGAACTGGTTATGTGGCAGCTCGTCTTATATCGTTATTATCTGGCATCTAATTAAGGAACAAAAATCAACAAATGAGCCTGAGTCAAGTTAATTAAAATTAAGGAAAAGGAAGTTAATTAGCAGCAAAAGCTAGTCATTAATTAAGATGATGGTTAGAATAAAAACCAGCAGTCACTGCGGCCCTCCAGGACCGGAGATTGACACCCGTGTTCTAGAGGGCCAACGAAGTGTAAAAAAAAAAAACACGGCCTTATCCAATGTAGAGTACATACACACTGTAGTACCCAGTATTGTCACCCTAGAGACGGGGCTGGAGAGGTAATCGAGCAGGGTATTTACATGTGCCCTGAGTTCTACGTTCCTGGAACCCCTTGAATTTTCTTATTATACCTTTCAAGTCCAAGAAGGCTCGAGAACGCTGGTGGAGATTGTCAGGACATAATAAACACGGCGATACGGATGATAACGCAGAGATGTGGAAAGGGACAACACACGAGACGCTTGACGACGATCGGTAACACTGCGAGAGTGAAATAGCCCGTCTAGTGAATTGACTGTTATTTTAACGGAGCGGCTTTTACAGCGCAGTTTGATTCTGCTAGAAGACTATTGTACATCATTTGTTGTGGAATAAAATGCGCCCATTATTTGGCTTAACTCTCTGTGTTCTTCCCATATCTGCGTGGGTTTCCTCCAGTTTCCTCCCACAGTCCAAAGACATACAGGTTAGGTACATTGGTGATCCTAAATTGTGCTGTGTGCGTGTGCCCTGCGGTGGGCTGGCGCTCTGCCTGGGGTTTGTTCCTGCCTTGAGCCATGTGTTGCCAGGGATTGGCTCCAGCAGACCCCGTGACCCTGTATTAGGATATGGTGGGTTGGACAATGAATGACTGACTGACTTTGTGACATGGCACTCAACAAGTCTAACTTTTTTCTGTTGCTGTTTATTAATACAGTCGCCTCACTTCATGTTTATTTCCACAATCGATTGGTTAACTAAATGTATCCCTCAATACTGATACATTATTTTACACGGGCCAAATGCCCAATGAATTTGCAGTATGCAAGGTGTGATCATTGTTGTGGAATAAAATGCGCCCATTATTTGGCTTAACTCCTATTCGTTGTGGGTCTTAGTCTTTCGATCTCGATGCTCTACAATATGGTATAAAAATCGTAATTTTTGTTGTCGCGTTTTATCTCGAGCAATTCGACACGTTTAGTATTGTAACGGGATTGGAATGGAATTTGCCGCTTTACACTTAGGTCTTATGGGGCGGTGGGCGATCGCAGCTGCTTATCCCATTTGCCCGCACATAAACACCGCCTGCTCAGTGGAATCGTTAGCCGGGGTTGTTGGCTCCGATCTCAGGCGTGTTGCCCCTGATCTTCCAGAGACGTTCCCCCAACATGTTCAGAGAAGCTAGACCTATAGCCCCTGATCTTTGAGAACCCAAGGCTTGTTTCCCTCGTTCAGGTCTCGGAAAACGGCAGTGGACAGCGCGAAATAATCACGCCACTCCCCATGCGGTTTTCAATCTAGCGCATCTGAAGGTAAAAGGTGTATTAGAGAGGTGGTGCTAAATTCTCGCTCAGCCGGGGTCACAGGCAACTTGTCTGCCTCACTATCCCTCCTCTCCGTGAGCTTACCTGTGACTAGGGTACACTTTCACGCAACCAGGGTGCTGGGTTTCAGCAGCAGAGACACGCCCCTCTCAATTTCCGAGGATTTAAAGCCGGTCTCTCCAGGTATCCCCTCACAAAGTCCTTGGCCAACCAAACAGTTAGTCCTTCTTACATCAGGACACAGGTATGCTACAATATGTTTCGTTTGATTCTTATTTTGACGATTTTTTTTAGAATGTCTGTAATTGCTTTTTGGGCAACATAGGAAATGAACTGGTACTGCCATCCAAAGAGTCTCCTAAGACACTCAGAAAAATTCAGGTGAGCTCAACTAAGTGGGAAGGTGAGATATAACAGGTAGGAACTGCGAAAATTCTTACCAGAGGTAAATTAAAACTCTTAAATGTGTGAAGTTCGTCCCAAATATGTGACGCAAAAATGCAGTGTATGCATCGGATAAAGATTCTGAGGGCACAGAAGTATTAAAAGTATATTTACATTAAAAAAAAAAAACATTAAAAACTTTTTAGTATGTCAAACTAGTACCAAAAGTTAAAATAAGAACATTTCAGTTGTTTGCTATTAGTGTATGTCCTAGAGCAAACGGGGTAACACGGTTCCATGGTGTAATGGTTAGCACTCTGGACTCTGAATCCAGCGATCCGAGTTCAAATCTCGGTGGGACCTGATTGTTTGTTTGTTTGCCTTGGTTCATAAAAGCGGACGCACGAAATAAAAGAGAGACCTTACTGTTCAGTGGTAAAAGTTCAGAGCGAGTTTTAAAAGCATACCTTTAAAAGGACTGTAACTGGTTTCTCAACTTGCACACTTCGTGAAAAATCTAAGACAGTTTACTCTGGTTTGTCCGTTTTTAAAATATCTGCAGTGTGGCTAGCGGCTGACAATTGAGGTTAATCTGATCTACAGGGTGACTGTGCAGACCTCCAAATTCTCCTGGAAAACACATACCGGTATATTGCCCTTGGCTCTCACAAGTGATCAATAATCTGGGGTAGCTAATCTGTTAATATTATTAATAATAATTAATATTTGCTAATATTAATCAGCTAATATTTGTGTTCTCAACACTCTCCATCCAAAATCGATAAAAACATTACAGTGATTTCTTTTCTTAACCCAAAGGTGGACAATTTCTTTCTCTTTCTGTATTTTCTACCACACAGAGATATTTGAGGGCACGTTTTTACACGCACAAATTTAACATGATATGGGTGATTTATGATTTATAAATATGCCATAAGTGTGAAGAATTTAGGAACATTTACTATTTTATATGGATGTCTTATATACTTTGCACACAAACGTTTTGGGAAGTAATTGTGCATTACAGTTTTGAATCATTCATGTTTTTATAAGTTAGGCGCAGACTTTTTTTGAAGGATATGTATTCGCTTCTCCGTGTTCTCCCCATATCTGTGTGGGTTTCCTCCAGTTTCCTCCTATAGTCCAAAGACATACAGGTTAGGTACATTGGTGATCCTAAATTGTGCTGTGTGCTTGTACCCTGCGGTGGGCTGGCGCCGTGCCTGGGGTTTGTTCCTGCCTTGCGCCTTGTGTTGCCTGAGATTGGCTCCAGCAGACCCCATGACCCTGTGTTAGGATATGGTTTTTTGGACAATATATGACTCACTGACTTTGTGACATGGCACTCAACAAGTCTAACTTTTTTCTGTTGCTATTTATTAATACATTCGCCTCACTTCATGTTTATGTCCACAACTGACTGGTTAACTAAATGTATCCCTCTATACTGATACATTATTTTATACGGGCCAAATGCCCACTGAATTTGCAGTATGCAAGGTATGATTATTCTCCCCTCATAGGTTCATCTCCATCCCATCAAAATTCCATCTAATTTCTGCTCACTTTCTCTCATGCCCTCAAAAGGACGCATTCTGCTTCCGATCGCATTCCTGCTCTCTCATTTAAAGGTATGTGATTCGGGTACGTAGCCTAAGTGGATTCTTGAAACACTTGAATCTACAAGGGAAAAAAAAAATTCATACAAAGTCAACAAAATCTGTATATGACTGTTTGTTTTTTCTTTTTCACAAAAAAAGTCAAGAGCACATCTATTAATGTTGTTTTTCAGAAAAAAAACAGATAGCTGCTAGATAGACTGAAATTAAAGACACTATAAGATAGATGTGAAAGGCACCATATGATAGATAGATAGATATTTATTTGTCCCCATGGGAAAATTATGATTTCTATAAAAGCTCTTTAAAAGAAGAAATACATAAATACACAGATAAATACAAATATACACACACTATTCTCTGAACGTACACCAGAATTACTAAAAAGGAAGAAGAAAGAAAATGCCTTAGTGTTAGTGTGTCATGGAGATGATGTGCAGCATTGTTCATAATGGCACTCAGTTTTGCTTTACTTCACTCCTTTGCTGTTATACCTCCATGGTCCAGAATGCATCCTATAACTAAGCCTGTCCTTTTAATCAGTTTGTTCATTCAGTGGGCCTCTCTTGTAGTGATGTTACCAGCCCAACACACACCATACTGGTTATCAAAGAGTCACAGAAGAAGAATCCTTAAAAGAGAGCTATTAAAATGGGAAAAATAATTTAATTAGCAATAAAAACTGGTCACTGATGAGAAAAAGGGTTAGAATGAAAACCTGCAGCCACTGTGGCCCTCCAGGCCCGGAGTTCGACACCCCTGAACTAGAAGGTACTACCTAGAACGGAACTATCTATCTAATCTAAAATTCTCTCCTGGGAAACCCTTACTGCCCGTGCGACCAGTAACAAGCGAACACGCCATTGGAATGAGTGTAGATAGACGTGTGGATATACAATGACCAGGATTAGTTCCCGCCTTGTACCCAGCAGCATAGACTCGGCTATAAAACGATGGACAATATGTTCCAGTGCAAGGAGCTATAAAAAGAAAACATGATTACAGTATGCTATTGGCACAACAAAATAAGCAATGCACATAAGAGGAAATACAATTGATGCTTTGAACAGAATAATAAAAGGTTAAAAGAAAATATTAGCAGAGGATGGTTTCGATCCATCGACCTCTGGGTTATGGGCCCAGCACGCTTCCGCTGCGCCACTCTGCTTCATGATTTAATAGTTATGTAAATTAAATAAATAAATAATCAACATGTCGCTAGAGGGCGTTATTTTTCAAATCCAGTTTGAATAAAATAAAAATAAACCAAATGATCACTTAACGGTGCCATAAAACGATTTAAATAGGTCTCAAATGTTCAAAACTATAATTAAATCACAAAAGACACTAGAGTATAAAAATAACAAGGCAAGAGAAAAGCAATACATTTATTATTCAATTGAAATATTGTATATCATATAAAAATTTTCAAATCTTTTTTTTTTTTTTTTAAAGAAAGTCATAATTGTTGTCATACATAGTCGGTGGCTCTGTGCATCGTGCTTTACCCAAATATGTCCATTCGTCCTTCCATCTTTTTAACCTGCTTATCTAGAGCAGAGTCATTTGGAAAAAACATTTTCTTTGGAAAAGTACAATTGTGAAGTTTTAGAATTTATACTTAGGAAACAGAATAGTGCACACTAACATTCCTTTGCCTCACTGAATAAATATTGCAAAAACAACATCATAAATGTATTCAAACGTTAGTAGCTGGACATCCCTCAGTTACGCATGTCTGGGTGCTCGATAGATAGAGAGATAGATAGATAGATAGATAGATAGATAGATAGATAGATAGATAGATAGATAGATAGATAGATGTGAATGGCACTATATAATAGATAGATAGATAGATAGATAGATAGATAGATAGATAGATATGAAAAGCACTATATAACATAGATAGATAGATCTTTATTTGTCCACATGGGGAAATTATGATTTCTATAAAAGCTCTTTAAAAGAAGAAATACATAAATAGACAGATAAATACAAATATACACTCACTATTCTCTGAACGTACACCAGAATTACTAAAAAGGAAGAAGAAAGAAAATGCCTCAGTGTTAGTGTGTCATGGAGAGGATGTGCAGCATTGTTCATAATGGCACTCACTTTTGTTTTACTTCTCTCCTTTGCTGCTATACCTCCATGGTCCAGAATGCATCCTATAACTGAGCCTGTCCTTGTAATTCATTTGTGCATTCAGTGGGCCTCTCTTGAAGTGATGTTCCAGCCCAACAAACATAACATACTGGTTATCAAAGAGTCACAGAAGATATGATGGACGTCGCTATTGAGTCTTCCAAGTAACAAAAGAGTATGTTCTGCCCTTCCTTATGTAGTTCCTCTGTGTCCACCCTGTTATTGATGTGAACCCCCAAGTACTTGTAGAAGCTCACTCTCTTTATATCTACTCCCTGCATAGTGACCAGACATACCGGCTATTTGGTGCGTCAAAAAAGTCATTAAGCAATTCCTTGGTTTTGCTGATTTCTGAGATGCAGACAATTCTCTTTGCAACAAGTAACACAGTTGTTCACCTGACTCCTCTCCTCTGTCCCATCACTGTTCTCAATCTACCTCATAATTGCTGAATCATCTGAGACATTCCACAAGTGACATGACCTGATCCTTTATTTATAGTATGAGGTGTAAAGAGTGAAGAGAAGAGCAGGGAGGATTGTTCCTTTTGGTGTCCCAGTGTTGTTCACATCCCTGTCAGAGGCGCGGTCCTTAAGTCTCACAAATTGCGGTCTGTTTTACAGATAGTCTCATTATCCAGCACACCACAGGCTCATCCACCATGTAATCTCTGAGCTGATGTTGACAATGCAGATCCTCTGCGCCTAAACTACTTTATTACAAGCCTTCCTTAATTGACCTTCTGAGTCTGCACTATACGAACGACTACGTGCTACTGACATTTTGTAAACTTTTTTTGGAACTTGTGTCAAAAAGAATTCTTTTTTTTTTTTTTTTGAGGATTGGAGAACCATTAAAAGCTTACCTTGTAGAGAAAAGCCAAGCAAAATGACACCTTTCCTCGAAAGCTTGCATATTGTAATCTTTTTAGTTAGCCAATAAAAGGTGTCATTTTGCTTGGCTTTTCTCTACATTCATAATGGCTAACACGGTACAACACCCTCGTACTACAAGCTTACCTTGCTAAAGTAAATATCTTCCGGTTAGTAGCTTGCTTTAACGCACATTGAGCAAACTGCCCCGCGTTGCTATGCCAAACTGAACATTCGCGTGTCAGTTTCTCTAGATCTTTATCTTTGTTAATAACAGAAACGTGTTACGGTAAACGCATTTATCAGATATACGTAAGTAGAAATCATTTCACCGACTATTGTGGTCAATAGCAATCTTCTTGTTTAAAACGTGACGCAGGTTCCACCGAGATTTGAACTCGGATCGCTGGATTCAGAGTCCAGAGTGCTAACCATTACACCATGGAACCTTACGTTAAAGTCCAACGTACTACTGAAATGCGCGCGGTGTTTAGGCATTCACTTTATTAAAATAAGTCCAAAATCAACTAATTTTGTTTTGGTAAGTACTATTCTGTTTTCTTACATGATTGCGTTGTTTAAAGACTAAAGCCAGGACACGAATAAAAATCTATCATTTGAATTGTGCATATTACCCAGAAAAAGAATATATTGTGTACTTTTAATAGAAATATGCCCAATCACAAAACCCTTTCCAGAGAAACCAATATTTCAAATGTATAGAGTTTTAAAGTTAACTAACGTATACCAATGAATGTACGTAAATATAATGTTGAAAAATCGGATAGCAGAGGATGGTTTCGATCCATCGACCTCTGGGTTATGGGCCCAGCACGCTTCCGCTGCGCCACTCTGCTTCACGAAAACGAAATTTTGCAGTGACGTAAAAACTGTACAAGCTTCCAGTCGCAATCAGGACATGATTCAGTTCCTAATATATCAGCGTACCTCAAACACTATGAAGCCCGTACGTTCCCGTCGCCTTCTAGAGAAAATCTCCTCATGCGCTCTTATGTCGGCTTCCTCGTTTCCAGGTGGACTCGGGAGCTTCGCAGTCTGTCTTCTGCACATTTCAAAAAATTGCAACATATATTAAAGCAAGTCACTACCACAGAATGAGTTTGTCCGTTATTTTTTCTGTCTGGAGAATGTAAAAAAATAAATTCATAATAAGAACGTCACAATGTCATCACATTTCAGTATAATAAAACAAAAGAACAACGTATCAAACATTACTTTTATTTAAGGCAGCATAGTGCAAAACGCCATAAAGTTTAGTTTGTCTATTTTCTCGACTGCTACAAATACAATAGACCATTATGAATTGTATTAATAGACAATTTCTTTAATAGGAATCGAATAAACCATATAATTTAAATAAATAGTGCATGTCGGCCTTCAGAAGTTCTTTCAAATGTTCACTTTGCGCTTTGGTGTTACGAGACATTACTACTGTGAACTGTGCTATTTCTGCAGTACAATATTTCATAATAGTCCCTAGAATATGTCTTTTATTTGCTCTAATGCTTCACAAGACCTCATTATTTTCTTGTTGCTACATTAATATTACAATACTTTACGTTAAATCTCCCTATGCGGTTTTATTGATAAACTTTATTGCTTTAATTTTTATACCGCCGACAAATTAGTAACAGGACTTATTTGAGAACAATACTGACATCTAGTGGATTTTTTTGTGTAAGTTACTAATGGCTTTTTCTGTATAATTTCACACACATTCATACTCATATACATGTATGTATACTTTTTTTATATACCATCCAATAAATAAGGCATAATTTCCTTCTGAGCTGCTGTGTGGAATACTCTGAATCCTTTGCCAGTGTTCTGACCGACACTCCAGAGTGAACACTACATGTCCTGAACTCCTCATAGATACACAGTCGTCCTTTGCTATGTGCATACTCATACCATACTGATGACTTTGCTACTATACTGGCCACTCGGCACATCTTTGTGTAGTTATTTACTACAAGTCACAGCAGAACAAATCCATTGATGAAACAGAATTGAAGAGACTAAAGAATTAACATATTCAGCCTGAAGCTAAGAGGCTTAAATCAATTGCTGATTGGTGATGTCTCTGTGGGATATGTAAAACTCTACTCATGACAGTTGCTATGAGCAGACAAGTAAATAGGAAACTCATCCTTAACTCAAGAAAATGGTACTGAGAATCTATGATAAAATGTGTTACTTCCAGATTCCTTTTGTTTTCACAAGTATGAGCAAAAACATGGAAGTCTATCCCTCCTCAGGAAGAACAGGCACTGTGTTTCTTCACAGATGATGTTAGAGGAAATTGTTGAGTATAAACTAATACAAAGCTGCTGAGCACAGAGGAGATTACACCCAGTGTCCTCCCAGAGAAGAACAGAATGGGCTCAAGGCTTACCCTGCTGGTATCTCTATGGAAGATATTTCTGCTTTTTTAGCCTTAAAACATTTTCCAGCCCCCAAACCAGAAGTTTTCTAAAATTTGTTCAGACACTCATTGCTAAATTATGTGCAGCAAGAACAGATATTATGACTGTGGCCTCCATTCCTGCTGAATATTCTCTCTGATGGCTCCTATATTTCTACATACACCAGATTATTTAACATTGATTATCTGAATGGAATGCTAATGGTATGCAAAACAAAGAAGAAAAACTTCTTAAATGTATTGATTAGCATTTAATTGATGTAATGCTAATCAGGGAGACTTATCTACATCCAAGTTCAGAATTCAGAATGAGAAGTCACTCTTGTTTGCAGATATGACAGAATTAAAGGGAAGGGAGACGGCACGACCATTCTTGTTAAAAGAGGAATAGAACATTCTGAATCAACCACACCACAATTAACCGTATTGGATGCTAACTCAGTGATGCTAAATACTAGAGACGGCACTTTGAGAATAAATGCACCATACAACAGCCTCCAGAATGATCTACCTGTACAAGAATTGGATTTTCTTTTCCAAACAATCCGGCCATCCTAGCAGGGGATTTAAATGTAAAATACCCATCTTGGAACAGAAAAAGAACTAATAAACAAAGGTCATTAATATTGCAGACAACAACCACTTAATAATGCCATCTAGAACATATAAAATTATTGTCCTGATAAAATTTATAAGAGCTGAGAGTGCAGGAAGTGTGTCTGCCTAAAGCATTCACACGACTGAGGTTAGATGACAGTGGTCTTGTTTGAAAATGGTTGTTAGTAGGGGGTGACTTGAAAGAATCTCATTTTAAAAGTCTCCTTCTCATGGGACTTCATACTGCGTCAACATTTTTGGTATTTTTTAATTCTCGCTGGCAACACGAATTAAGACGATCTACAAGTCTCCGACTTAAAGTTTAAATCTGAACAATATATTCGATCTCTTTTCACTGTTCTGTTATTTCACAAGTAATAATTCCCATATGCACTAATGTGATCTTTACTAACCTTTTTTTGGAACTTTAAAATTTTCATACTTCCATTATCTCTAACCTGCTCTAAATGTGTACCGTGCCAACGTTTTTGAATTCTTTACGACATTCTACTTTTCCATCTACTCTTTGGCTTTTATTTCCGGCCCCGGGCGTGGTTAAATCTGTTGGCACAAATTCTTGTGTCGCGGGATGTGAAAGTATCACTCCGAGAAAATCACGTCTCATCTCTTTCCAAGATTTTCCAAGCAGCACCTTAATCCAACATATTTTACTGTGCAATCCATCCATCCATTTTCCAACCCGTTGAATCTGAACACAGGGTCACGGGGGTCTGCTGGAGCCAATCCCAGCCAACATAGGGTGCAAGGCAGGAACCAATCCTGGGCAGGGCGCCAACGCACCGCAGAGTGTGCAATCCCAAGATCTTTATCTCATAGTTCATACTTCAAGGTAAAAGTGATTTGATCCGCATGCCGTTAAGGCACTTTAAATATTTACTAGTTTTCATCACAGCCAGGCGTTTAAAAGATTGGAGGAATCACATGTGAAACTGCACAAACACTGTGTGTGCCAAGGTAATATTTAGAGATTACAACAAAAATAGTTAGTGAAACAGTGTGAAAAAAATGAATAGGAGAAAGAAGTAACACATGGACTTGATGTCTTCTCCAAAATTCGCTAACACTTGTATCCCAATTTTAACTACAGGGAAATTTGCAGACTTCCTCACAAATGCTGGATTTTTAAAACCCCACATTGCATAACCTTTTTCTTTTCTGTAGAATTAAGCACAACACCAATCTCATCCCATTCAGCTTTAAATGAGCAACAATAGATACTTTCCTCTATAACAAATACCTAAAGTTGCAGATATCTAACATACTGAGGTGGGCACTCAACAGACAACTGATTTTGAAAAACATCAGACCCCCAGAAGAAGAACAAAACAGTTCTGATACAGCTGCCTTGCAATGAACAGACTGGGTTTTGTGTCTCAGGCGCTTCCTGCTTAGAATTTGTATGTTCTCCCCATGTTTGTGTTGGTTTCCTCCCAAAGTCCAAAGACATTAGATAAATTAGCCTTTGTGTGTGTACCTGGTCATGGACTGATGCCCTGTTCATGTATTGTTCCTGCCTTATGACTGCTGAGGTAGACTCCTACTGACCCAAATAAGCAGAATCAAAAAAATTGATGAATGTTGTTTCCTTTCATCGAAATGCATGTTGGAAACAGTTTCTAATTCTCATTATCATGCTTGTTGTGAAGCATGCAGGAACCAAAAAAATCTTTGAAAACCGTTTTTCGTGTTATTTAAAACATCTGCTTAGTTTATTGGCACCTCAGGTTGTCTATTTCTCAATTGTAGCATTCGATTAAAAAGCAAGCTGTGTAACTTGCCAATTTCAAATGTTTCCACATTCTCTTCTGTAGCTTTGTCACAAAATCATATTAAAAAAATCTATATTTAACTTGAAATGTTCCCTTTTTCTGTGGTGGGCTTGGCACCCTGCCTGGGGTTTGTTTCCTGCCTTGCGCCCTGGGATTGGCTCCAGCAGACCCCCGTGACCCTGTAGTTAGGATATACCGGGTTGGATAATGGATGGATGTTCCCTTTTTCTATCTGTAATAAATATTTTATGTCCAACCAGGGCCATACTAAGAGGGGTTGTATATAAAGAACAACACTAGAAAATGGGAAAGTGTAATATATTGCCTAGTATTAGTTCTTGCTAGTAAATGGTGCGGTTTGTTGTCATGTGTAATTACCGTGGACTTTTCCCTTGACTTAAGTTCTTGCTGTTTTTGTGTGTTATTGGCGCGTATGTGATATTTTTTTCCAGGATGTTTGTCTGGGTGAGAACTCGCTTTACTGCATAACAGAAACTAAAAAGTGTTCAACACAATGGCATTCTGTGAACAGTTGACGGCAGTTGCCGTTAGGAGGCGAGGACGCGGAAACAAAGGCAGCGTTCAAAATTCGCGCCGAGCTTTTAAAACGAGCAATCAAAAGCAGACTTCTGGGCTGAGCCTGAAAGCACACCCGGCCCCCTCTCCTTTCACCCAATCGGAAACAGATAGGACCTCAATATAAGGCGCCTCGTGCTGCTTTCTCTACTCATTTGTTGGGTTCTTTTATGTTAAGAATTCTGTAAATCGTTGAGATTACATTAAGTCGGGAACATGGCAAGAACTAAGCAGACAGCCCGTAAGTCTACTGGCGGTAAAGCTCCCCGAAAGCAGCTCGCCACAAAAGCGGCTCGTAAGAGCGCGCCTGCTACCGGTGGTGTAAAGAAACCTCACCGCTACAGGCCCGGCACTGTAGCTCTGCGAGAGATCCGTCGCTACCAGAAATCCACTGAGCTCCTTATCCGTAAGTTGCCTTTCCAGCGACTGGTGAGAGAAATCGCCCAGGATTTCAAGACCGATCTCCGCTTCCAGAGCTCCGCTGTCATGGCTCTGCAGGAGTCCAGTGAGGCTTACTTGGTGGGTCTGTTCGAAGATACCAACTTGTGCGCCATCCATGCCAAGAGAGTGACCATCATGCCCAAGGACATCCAGTTGGCTCGCCGCATTCGTGGAGAACGCGCTTAAAGACGCAATTGAAGAAAACACAAAGGCTCTTTTCAGAGCCACTACACGCTTTCTTTCAAGAGAGAATCCTTTCTATTAAGTTTAACCTCGTATTACACAACTTTAGAGACTACGGGTTCAAGGTTTTAGCGTTTTATACGCATGCTACATTAATACCTGCTACAGAATGATCAGTTGCACTAAGCTTGCTCACGGCGTGTGCCTGTCGCCTTAGTAGTAAACGTTTTACTAATGACGGGAAGCGGTAAAACTATTGAAGATGGTGGAACCTTCTGTCAATTCAGGAATGTTAGGGGAAAAAAAATCGCGGTGGGCCGCATATGTTCCGACTCGGTTGCTTAAACCTTGTCGATGTATTGGCTCCTTAGTACTTTAACCCTGTCAAGTCACTCGTGTCAGATTTTTTCTTTAATATTTTCCAAATGAAGTCTGATAAGCAATTCAGTCCTCCACTTTCCAAGTATTTAAACCAATTAGTGCACGATAAATAGACGTTGTAAATGGTAACAAGCAAAACGGATTGTTTTGTCATTTGCATCCGATTGCTAATAAGTAATTGAAAATACAGCCGTTTAAGATTAAAATAAGCAGTAAGGGTTCTAACTGTTAAGATCTAAACTGCAGCAAAAATGGAACTTTAACAATAAGTACTTGAGTTGGTACAAAAACCTCCAGGAATGACTGTCCGTTCCGGAGATGGACTATTAAAATACAGATTTGCCCTTTTTGATGATGTGGTGGCTCTGAAAAGAGCCGTTTGTTTTTTTACAAGTATCAAGCCGTGTAAACGGATTACTTCTTTTTAGGTGCCGCCTTCTTTGCACTCTTGGGTTTAGCCGATTTAGGTTTGGGGGTCTTCGGCTTCTTAGGACTCTTTGCTGCCTTTTTGGGCTTTGCAGCCGGCTTCGCTTTCTTAGGACTCTTGGTGGCTTTCTTGGCTGCTGCAGGCTTCTTAGCGGTCTTCTTGGCAGCCGCGGGTTTTTTAGCGACTGGCTTCTTCACTTTCTTGGCGGCAGCAGGCTTCTTTGCCGCTGGTTTCTTCTTCGGAGTCGCCTTTTTCTTTGCAGTCTTCTCCTTGGCCTCGGCCTGCTTCTTGTTGATTTTAAACGATCCGGAGGCACCAGTGCCTTTAGTCTGCACTAGAGAGCCTTTGTTCACAAGGCTCTTTACGGACAGCTTTACGCGGGCGTTATTTTTTTCCACATCGTAGCCAGCAGCCGTCAGTGCCTTCTTCAGGCCAGCCAAAGAGAGCCCGTGGCGCTCTTTTGAAGCCGACACAGCCTTTACGATTAAATCAGACACGCTAGGACCGGCCTTCTTGGGCTTAGAGGTAGTTCTCTTTTTCGGTGCCTTAGCAGGAGTGGCGGCGGGAGCTGCTGGAGCGGTTTCTGCCATTTCTGATACGCACAATTCGTTCTCCTTACAGGATTTAACTGCAAGCCGCGGCTCAGCCGCTCATATTAGACTGATGAGAACCGTGAAGACTCAACCAACCCGCTGCAAATGCAAAGAGACATGACAAGTGTGCTTTCTGCTTTCACAAAATCCCCCTTTTTAGAAGGAAAAACGGGAGAAATCGACACTACGAACTCGACGCATATCAAGGAAAACATGTCGTTAACAGAAAATGTGCCGTTGCTTAAAAAGAAGCTGCCGCTGAGCAGTCAAATAAAAGAAATGGCACCGCGTAAAGAACAAGCTGTCGCTCGTTACAAGACGAACGCGAATTTTGTTTAAAAAAACTCGGTGACTACACTTTCTTTCTCACTGGATGCACGATGGATTAATAAAAGAGAGGTTCATAATTGATGTCGAAAAGTTTTTATCACCATATTACAAAAATCTACCGAAAATCCGAGCCTCTTGCAAATTCCAATTAACACACTCTCAGGACTTGTATTTACCACATTTCTACTAGGTGTCCTTGAAAGGGGGAACAACTTTAATTCAAAAATCCAGTCCGTAAAACTGTAAGAAATTAAACTTACTCAATAAGAAATGTGTCATTAGAGGCATCTAGTCTGATTTACTAAGATGTCATATAACCATAGGAAAAAAGTTTGATTTCAGCACGTGACAAAATGCATCTTTCACAATGAAAGATTCCTTCGATATTCCTAATCATTTACTACATCAAGCCCTTTAGATACATCTATTTTAATATTTGTGATATATTTAATATACACTGCGGAGGGCTGGCGTCCTGCCCGGGGTTTGTTTCCTGCCTTGCACCCTGTGTTGGCTGGGATTGGCTCCAGCAGACCCCCATGAACCTGTAGTTAGGATATAGCAGGTTGGATAATGGATGGATGGATGGATATTTAATATACAGTTGTAATTTCAAGTAACAAATTAAAATTCAAGGAATAAAGAACATCACACAGTCGAATTCTACTGTATGGCAATTATAATCTATACATTCATCCATCTTTCAACCCGCTGAATCTGAACACAGGGTCACGGGGGTCTGCTGGAGCCAATCCCAGCAAACACAGGGCACAAGGCAGGAACCAATCCTGGGCAGGGTGCCAACCCACCGCAGGACACACACACACACCAAGCACACACTATGGCCAATTTACAACTGCCAATCCACCTAACCTGCATGTCTTTGGACTGTGGGAGGAAACCGGAGCGCCCAGAGGAAACCCACGCAGACACGGGGAGAGCACGCAGGGAGGACCCGGGAAGCAAACCCAGGTCTCCTACCACTGTGCCACCATGCCACCCATTATAATCTGTATATAATCTATACACCAATTTCTTGAAAATCCTTAAACCAATTTGAGTGCCTGGGAAAGAATTAAGACATAAACTGTCAGCAGCTTCAAGTATAAGGCAGGAATCAAAACTTCACAATAAGCCATTGCATTGCAAGTCTCCCTCACTGACATGCTGGGCCTGTAACAGAGTAACAGATCAACCAACTTGAAAGAACGCACAAAATGGCGGATCAAAAAAAAAAATGTTTATGACACCAAGGACACGTGGGAGGTCTGAGGCAATTGTGCTCAGAGCAAAATCTGAACCTTCTCTCCTAGAAGTGTACAAGTGTAACACTCTAATTAGCTCATTTTGGAAGGGGAGTGGGACTTGAATTGCACTAAAGTATCTGCTGATTTCTTACTCATCTTTCAATACATTTTGTTATTCACTTGACCATTATCTGGTTTCCCAATATGCCTACAAAGTTTTCTGACATTTATTAACGGTTTATGTTATTTCTTTAACATGAAAGCTACCCTAAAATTATTTTTCCACAGCACCGAGACTCATTAACTTCATTCTCTCAGATTTCAATTAACAATCTTTTTACAAAAGTTGGCAAGATGAGAACTGTATCATACTTTTTAGAGACATTACCTCCTTCTGTTTCACTTGGGGCCTTCACCAGCATCAGTCCATCTTTGCTGTCTACAATCAATGGCTCTCTGGAGCAAAGGTATGTTCTATCCGATCTGAAACATGACAAGGTAATTCCTTTACTAAAAATACCTAATCTTTATCCTAGCACTGTGTGCAATTATTAGACAATTTCAAAACTACTGTTTAATAGTAAAATATTAGATATGTTTGTTGAAATCCAATTTAAATCCCTATTAAACAGTTTACAGATTTTGTATCCTTTACAATCTGGTTTTCAAAAGCAGCACCCAACTGAGACTCTTCTTTTAAAGGCCTATAAATGATCCCCTAATGGCTTTTGATGGAGAGGATTCTTCTGTACTTGTTCTACTTGACTGTAGTCCAGCCTTTGATACTGTGGATCATAACATCTTACTTAATAGGTTTAGATGGTGGACTGGTATTTCTGGCTCTGCCTTACACTGGTTTTGATTGTACTTCTCAAATAGGAGCTTATCTGTTAATAGGAATAACTTTTCATCTTCCATTGCTTCTCTAATCTGTGGGGTTCCCCAAGGATAATTCCTTTGTCCGCTGTCATTTTCATTTTAATTTTCCTTTAGAAGAGATCATTCAGTCTTTTAAAGACATCTCTAATCACTTCTATGCTGGTGATATCCATCCATCCATTATCCAACCCGCTATTTCCTAACTACAGGGTCACGGGGGTCTACTGGAGCCAATCCCAGCCAACACAGGGTGCAAGGCAGGAAACAAACCCCGGGCAGGTCGCCAGCCTACCGCAGATGCTGATGATATTCAACTGCATATTTCTTTTAAAAGACACCAGCTCGATAAGTTGTTCACCCTAGCTGATTGTGTTTAACGGATACATGAGTAGCTCTCTAACACTTAAATATATTTAAAATCCAGCAAAAACAAAACCATAATTATGGCTTCCGCGGACACTTATCCAAAGATTAATCAGGCACTTGCATCTTTCTGCATGACTGCTAAATCAATTGATCCGAAACTTTGGAGTTATATTTGATCCCTCTCTGAGTTTTAATTCGAATATTAAATCTATTTATTGTTCCTGTTACTTTCATTCAAGGAACATTTCAAAACCGTATTTTATAGTTTCATCATTGGAGCAGAAAAATGTATTCACGCATTTCTTTTCTCCCACTTAGCTTATGGTAATGCGCTGTTTGAGTGGCTTGGACAAATCATCCATTTTGTGTCTTCAAGCTATACAAAATACAGCGGCCAGGTTGCTAATGCGTTCCAGGAACAGAGATCATATTACACCTATATTATACTCTCTATATTGGCTTCCAGTGGATTTTAGGATTCATTTCAAAATTCTGGTACAGAGAGTGTTAAACAGACAAGCTCCAGTGTATTTATCCAATCTCTTTCTCACACTTTCTGCCTTTCACACTCAAAATCTGTTAGTTGTTTCCATGTATGAGATTAAAGACAAGGGGTGCATAGAGCCATTCAATCCTCTGCCCTGAAGATTTGAAACAATCTCCATCTTCACCTTTGTATGGCTGAGTCTGTCGACTCTTTTAAAAAAACTTTGTTTAGCCAGGCTTTTGCTTAGAGTATTATTGTTATTAATTTTATTTCTATTGTATTTCCATTTTTTTATGTACTCAATAGATTTTACTCTACTGTGTATTTTGATGTGTTTAAGTCTTGCCTAGTTTCATCTTTTGCCTTTTATTTTCTTTTATTGTACAGCACTTTGTGACTTCTTGTCTGTGAAAGGTGCTTTATAAATAAACTTTTACTTATTTACTTGTTCCTGAAGACTGATATGCTCCAGCTACCTTGCAAAACTTGACCTAAATAAGTGGATTAGGAAAATGGATATGATAGCCACTGCAGTTTTTTACACTGTGATGTGCTGTGCTGGTAAAGTCACTTCAAGAGAAGCCCACCAAATCAAGCTGATTAATGAGGGAGGCTCAGTTACGGGATGCACAATCGACCCACTGGAAGAAGCAGTAAAGGAGAGAATGAAGACAAAACTAATGTCCATTTCGAACAATGCTGCACACTCTCTCTATCACTCATTATGTGCTTTCAGCCAATGAATTATTCAGCAGAATGTCAAAAAACATTACTGGGCTTCTTTATATCAACTTTTTTTAATGCCTCTCTTTATGAGCTCCTTCCAAATTTGAAATGCTTGAAGTATGACTTATGTATAGAAGATAAACTCAGCATATGTAGACAATCCGTACATTTACAACAGATCTGTTTTAAGTGTGGAAGGCCCAGTCTGTATATTTCAAATCCACCTGCCGAAAAAACAGTTTATTACCAGGGTGACTGCAATCCATGACTGAGGGCAGCAGAGAACTTCATGTTTTATACAGAAGACATACATGAAAATCATTGCCAAACCAAATTATTAAAAGCTCTCCTCTTCTACTGCTCCTGTAAACTTTTAAATAACCATTCACTACCTCTGGCTGCAACTCACTGCAAAAAAGTATAGGGAGCAATGGTTCTCATATATATATTTTGAGGACAAGCAAGACCTCCATCTTGACCAATGCCATAATTAATAGCAGTTTTTCAACCTAACTGACACAACGTTGTGTGGTCACATCACATTAATCATTTGTTACCTATTGATGTGGTCTTATCTACACACATCACAGCTCAAGGAAAATTTGGGGGTTTATCCAGTGTACACATTTGTTCACTCAGTGCATTTTATCCTGAATGGTTTTAAACAAAGTTCGTTCCTCCCCAAGAAAAGAAAGCAGGCAACAAAGAACAAATTTTCAATTTGCTCCTTTGCACTTATCCAACCCTGTTATGCAGCACCCAAGAGAAACAATCAAGACAAATGCTGGCATAAACACCACTTCAGCAGTTCAACAAGCATTAGTTTAATTCAGACTGTGGTCATATTGTGCTAAAAAGAGTCAAAGTTAAACTGGGGGAACTTTCAGACCAAGCTTTCACATCGTTTAAGATAGAAAAAAAAGTTTTACATATGAATGTGCTGTAAACATTGAATAGGAACACATGTAAAACGGTCACCGCAACAAAAGGTCTTCCTAAAAATCACAATGCATCCACTCAATGGAAAACGCTCAATTATGAATGAATGGGTGGCTCTGAAAAGAGCCGTTGATGTTCATAAGAGTATCGTCAAAGTTTACTTGCTCTTAGCTGGTTTCTCAGTCTTCTTGGGCAGAAGCACTGCCTGAATATTGGGCAGCACACCACCCTGAGCGATGGTCACACCACCCAGCAGTTTATTGAGCTCCTCATCGTTACGCACAGCCAGCTGCAGATGGCGAGGAATGATTCTGGTTTTCTTATTATCGCGGGCAGCGTTGCCGGCTAACTCGAGAATCTCAGCAGTCAGGTACTCGAGCACGGCAGCCAAGTAGACGGGAGCACCGGCACCAACACGCTCAGCATAGTTGCCTTTCCTCAGAAGCCTGTGAACACGGCCAACGGGGAACTGCAAACCAGCTCGAGAAGAGCGAGTCTTAGCCTTGGCGCGTGCCTTACCACCGGTCTTTCCTCTTCCAGACATGTTCGCTTCTACACAACTCTAAAACAACACACTAGCAGCCTGGCGATGCGCGTTTATATAGGCTTCCTTCGGGCGCGACGAGCTGAACTGCTCATTTGCATGTGGCGTTACGTCACACGGCTGCCTCGGATTCAAAGAATTGGCGCTCGACCGCACAACGGTTAGAATTCAAAAATAAAGCTAAGAACGTAAAATTACAAAGTGCCTATTTTATTGTTCTGATCGTAACTGTGTACTGCATGTATACATACACGTATGATTTGTTGTTATGCATTACATCTCTCTTCCTGGATTTCATTGCACTAAAATATGATTCACTTTTATCCACTACACCTCTCTTTGTGTTTCATTGCAGTTCCTAGTATGACATTAGAACTCTGATTTGGCAAACACGTAGGTTTGTTTTTTTAAAGATTTGTTGTTCAAGGTGCTATACGGGGTGGAAAAGATGGATTAATTGAGCACGATTGCGTTATTCTGCATTCACCCCCTTGTAGTCGCCATGTGAACGATTTTCATGATCTCTAATTGTACTACAGTATTCCAAATGAGAGCAAATCCATACAAAACGATATCGTCTATTTTACAAAGTACGATACGAATCGGCAAACTAGGGCGCTCCTAAATAATAAATAAATTCAGTATATTACATTCTTAAACAAAAAGGTGTTATATATGGCTGAAATCGACTTCGCATACAGAAAAGTGAGTTATTAGCACTTTATAAATCAGGGAAGAATACTGCATGGTGATAGAAAAAATAAACCCTTTAAATGTACTTTTAAAAACAGAAAAAGTGCGCGAAATAATTTTTGTCCCGTTCTTTGACTTAACGGTCGTGCCTGAAAGGAGGGAAACAGCTGTTCGCTTGTCATTGGGTGGCTACTCCTCACAGCGCAGCGAATGTCATTTGCATAAAGGGTTGGTTATAAAAAGAGAAACGCGGGCAGCTGCGATTTTTATCTTGTGTTGTTACAACTTGTAGCCATGCCTGAGCCGAAAACTGCTCCTGCTCCCAAGAAGGGCTCTAAGAAAGCCGTTTCTAAGAGTCAAGCCAAGGGTGGGAAGAAACGCAGAAAGACTAGGAAGGAAAGCTATTCCATCTACGTGTACAAGGTGCTGAAGCAAGTCCACCCTGATACAGGTATTTCTTCTAAGGCGATGGGAATCATGAATTCCTTTGTGAATGACATCTTTGAGCGCATTGCTGGTGAAGCTTCTCGTCTGGCGCACTACAACAAGCGTTCAACTATCTCATCCCGGGAGATCCAGACTGCTGTGAGGCTGCTGTTACCCGGAGAGCTGGCCAAACATGCCGTGTCTGAGGGCACCAAGGCAGTTACCAAGTACACCAGCTCAAAGTAAACAAATCTTTTTTTTGATAAAACGGCTCTTTTCAGAGCCACCCATCTCATCCAGAAAAGAGCTCCACTAACCAGATCAGCAAAACTGTGTGCTTGGGTATTTTACTCCCGTCCCTTTAGGTTGCGTTATGTTACCTAGAGGTGCCTTTTCCAAGTGCTGGTGGTCCAGTTAGAAAACCATTCTCCCTCACAACAGCGTATTTTCTTCTGCTGTGAATTTTGCTCCAAGACTGTCTAATACATGTGAAGAAGCCAAAACATTGGCAATTGGACAGCAGATCGTTGTAGCTTCTAGGACGTATTAAATACATATTCTAAAGCCCACTAGCTCTCAATGTTACAGCTCAGGAAGTATGCCTCCTATGGTAAGAATGCATGACGGTTTAGTTCGGATTTCGAACCTGTACTAAACGTTACTATACAGTCTTCATTTTTATTGCTATTTAATATTTCTTTGTATCGGTATACTGCTGCTGGATTATGTGAATTTCCCCTTGGGATTAATAAAGTATCAGGCTGCGAACAGCATGAGATCTGAGTCAATGCTCGAGCGGTGTAAGTATGGCAGACCAAAATTACAAGGAAAGCTCTCAAAGTAGAAAATATGGGTGGCTCTGAAAAGAGCCTTTGGGTTATTTACTTAACACTTTTCTCGCTTAACCTCCAAAACCATACAAAGTACGGCCCTGTCTCTTCAAAGCGTACACCACGTCCATGGCAGTTACCGTCTTCCTCTTGGCGTGTTCAGTGTAAGTAACTGCATCACGGATGACATTCTCAAGGAAAACTTTGAGCACTCCACGCGTTTCCTCGTAGATTAAGCCAGAAATTCGCTTCACGCCACCTCGACGAGCTAGACGGCGAATGGCAGGCTTCGTGATACCTTGAATGTTATCACGAAGCACTTTACGATGACGCTTTGCGCCACCCTTACCAAGTCCTTTGCCTCCTTTCCCACGGCCAGACATCGTTTCCTTGCTTAATGAACTTGCAAATGGTAAACGAGCGAACTAGGCCGTCGCATGATATAAGTACAAAGACGACCTGTTCGAACACAGCACAGGAAATGGCTGGGCGTTTTTTTTTTTGAAAATCGCGCTTAGGATTTGCTTTTTGCCACCCGAGAGGAGATGTGATGTACAAAGCAACTATTCCGCCATGTGGAACAGAATATCAAATCGTCCTGGAAGGTGCCTCTTATTGCGCCTATAAATTGTTAATAGTACCTTTTCAGCCGTTTGGACAAACAGTGCCTTCAAGGGGGTTTAAATAGTGGACAACGGTTTTCTGTGCTCCGTTTGCTTTTTGATGAAAAAAATTGCAAAAATGCCCGAAAGCTTATTCTTTTATTGTATATCCCGTCCACGCCTCATGCCTGTTTAAATAGAAAAAATATTTCCATGTGCAAGTTCATTCATAATACAATCAACTCTCTATTAATTATGCTTTGATTGGATTTCTTCATTACAAAATGCAGAAATTGACAGATTTCCTTTGTTATGACAGCCATCTTAATTACAACAAAAATCATTTTTTTAAATACAAAATATTTATATAAGTCTGAACATGAAGTTAAGACTACACATAAATAAAAGGCTATATTTTTAGAATACAAGTGGCTGAAATGAGTTTCCTCTGCAGGGAATCTGGGCTTTCCCTTAAAGATAGGGTTTGAAGCTCTGTCATCCAGGAGGAGCTCAGAGTCCACTGCTCCTCCGCACCAGGAGGAGTCAGATGAGGTGGCTCGGGCATCTGATCAGAATGCCTCCTGGATGCCTCCCTGGTGAGGTGTTCTGGGCACGTCTAACTTGGAGGAGGCCCCAGGGAAGACCCAGGACACGCTGGAGGGACTATGTCTCTCGGATGGCCTGGAAACACCTCAGGATTCCCCCGGAAGAACGAGTAGAAGTGGCCGGGGAGAGGGAAGTCCTGGCATCTCTGCTCAAGCTGCTGCTACCCGATCTCGGATAAGTGGAGGAAGATGGATGGGTGAATAGATAAAATATATGAATTTGTGCAAAATAAATCTTTCAGACAATAAAATAAAAGAAAAATTAAATACCCCAGATTACACCAATAATAACAAGACAAATAAACGTAATTACCATTCTTAATAAATATAAAATAAGTCAAAAACCAGAAAACACAATTTGAAGAAGAAAATATCAAATAACAGAACAAAAACAACTGCAAATGACAAAAAAGACAGTTAAAGCAGAGACCAGGGATAGCATCCTGTGACATCATTTATCAAACATTGTGTGCTTTGAAGCACTATGCCCGAAAAGTCCTAACAGTCATCACAGATGACTTAAAAGTCCTAACAATCATGACAGATGACTTGTATGTTCACCTTTAACAAAAACTTCATTCTCTCTAGGAACCCTTATTGCAGCATGAGCAAATTAAAGCGATCTGATTACATTTGGAAAACAATACACTGTTGAATATTGTCTTTTTATGAGATATAACAACATGTTATGTTATATGTATAAGTACCCACACCATGTAAAACTGGATGGAGTGGTTTGTTCATCAGTTAAAGGCTTTCAGTACAGTGGAAATTATGGGGTGAGGCTTGGCTGAGATATTCCTAACCTGTCTGCTAGGTCCCTGAGTAGTGACAACAGGTTGTCAAAACTGACAAACAAAATTATAAAGTTCTTCAGTGCAAATATGCATCATGGGTCCTCTTAAAAGTGAATTATAATACATTCTGTACATCATATTCATCATATTTGAGTTATGTTACTCATGGCAACCCATGTAATCCAACTAGGTTAATTCCAAAATGATGATGTGAAACCATCTTTTGGGCTCACCCCCTGTAAGACAAAGGGTAAGGGTTGGGTATAATGCTATTTTAGTGGCAGGTACAGAAAAGAAAAGAATTAGATGGAGTAGAGTCTAATAGTGGACACTAGCTTTGGGAATTTGAAACATTGCCACTTTGATAAGAAAGGAGGCTCAGCTGGTTTGGAAGGTGGGCTAATACCATCTTATTATAGTTGTCATCACCACAACACATAGCATGGGTTCTGGAACTAAACATCTTGATTGGGGATGCTCTCTCTTCTCCTCTTGAGCTCCGATGTGTGAAAGGCCTTGGGCGGGTGTGAGTATACAAACAAGTCTGGATGAGTGTTGTTCAATTGGAATGTTTATGCATGGAAGAGAAGGTATCCTCAATGAGGCTTCAAATCACAGAGGGAAAAAGTCTGATTATTGTTTGTACATATACACCAAGTAGCTGCCTGGAGTATCCAGCCTTCTTAGAGAAAGTTGGTGAGGTACTTGAAAATGAGGGAGATACCTGCAGGGACATCACTAAGCAAAAGGATTTGCTCGATCTGAACCAGAATGGTGAGTTTTTAATAGATTTCCATGCTAGTCATGGATTGTCTATAACAAATACCATTTTTAAACAAAATAAAGTTAATAACTTTACCTGGCACCAGATTATACTTAGCTGAAGATCTATGATAGACTTTGTACACTGTAGTATCATCTGACCTGAAGCCATATGTTTTTGACACTCAGATGAAGAGAGGCTTCGATCAGTCAGCTGATCACCATTCAGTAGTGAGCTGAATATGAAGTAAGGGGTATAGGTTGAATAGACCAGGAAATCCAAGATATACAGTTAGGGTGATTCTGGAACATTTGGCTGAGGCTTCTATTTGTGAAGAGTTCAACTCCTATATCCAAAAAAAAGCCTCTCTTGTACAGAGTGAGGTTAGGAACATTGATTCTGAATGGACACTGTTCAAGATGTCCATTGCGGAAGTGTCTGCTAAGATCTGTGGTCTCAAAGCAGTCAAGCCATCTCGTGGCGGCAGCCCTAGGACCCTATGGAGGACACTGGAGATGAAAGCTGTCAGACTGAAGAATGGGACTTTCAAGGAAATGCTATGTGTGAGATCTCTTGTCTAATTTGGGAAGTACTGACAGGCTAAAGAGACTGAAGAAAAAGTGGCTATGAAAGCAAAGGCTTGAGTATATAATGAGTTTGGGAAGGTCATGGAAAAACACTATCAGATGGCCCAAGGTTTGTTCTGGTAAACTGCTGAATGATCTTACACAGACTGTGTTAAGCAGGGATTGAAAGACACTGACATCTTGGGAGATTAACAAGCAATGGAAGTAACACTTTAAAGAATTCCTCATCCTGGTGAACAGGCCCTTCTACTAAGAGGATGCATTGGATATGTCCGTTTGGGGTGATCCCATCACTGTTGCTGAAGTCACTTTGGTAGATACACTTTTAAATTGGGATAACAGGATAAAATCAAATGTGTGAGCTTTGCTTGGAAAGAGATCAGAAAAAAATTTGAATCCAGTCTCCTAGAAATTTAGAAGGGTACCAATTCACAGTCCTGCAGTTTGGCAGGGGAGTGGAGCTTGAATTGAACAAAAATATCAAGTGTTTATGTGAAATTTAGGAATATTCATAACTCCGTCTTTCATTTGAAGAATGTACAATTTGTACACTATGTACTGCTTATCTGAAGTACAGTAAAAGGGTGAAACCAAAAAAAAAGTGAAAATAACATTTCTTTCAATTATACTTGTACACATTGGAAATCTTACCTATGAGTTTATTTTACTATGATGTACACCTCCAAATCTGTAGTCACCTATGGAAGGTCCTGGATAATGGATTGTGTATCCAGCTGATCACAGTTTGTGAGGCTTGAGGACTGTGTCTCTGATGTTGATGTAAGCAGCACTGTAGCACCACAGGGAACAGTCCAGCATCCTTTCCTCTTCACCCTATAAACCTTGGCCAATAAATATAATGCCAGGTCATCTGTCTTAGTGCAAAGAGAAATGTTTGCAACTTGGTATCAATGAAACCAAGGAGCTGGTAAGTGATTTTCATTACAACAAAGAGTCTGAATGACCCAGTCAGCATTCAGGGAGTGGATGTAGTGAATGGCTACAAGTACTTGGGGGGCCGCATTACTTCACTATTTAAGGTGGCAGAGCTTTATCTGGTAGACTGCAGTTTGTGAGGCCCAAGGACTGCGTATCTGATGGGGCTATAAACAGCTCTGGAACACCACAATGAACAGTTCTGTCTCCTTTACTATTCACCCTGTACACCATGGACTATAAATATAACAACAGATCATGTTTCTTGGTGCAAAGAGGGTTGTTTGAAACTTGACATCAACAGAGAGTTGATGTGGAGGTGGTGCAGTGCAACATGCTCTTCAGGGTTCAGATAAATGACAGGCTGGACTGGTCTACTAACACTGAGGAATTACATAAGAACGGGCAAAAGAGACTTTTTTGTTCTTTAATGTGGGTAGTAGCAATCTTCACATATTCTATAAATCTGTAAAGAGTGGAAAGTTGGCACAATGTCAGCACTCCTGCTCCACAACACACAGAGTTTCAGGCCAAGGTTGTTTGCTGCATGGAGTTTAAATTTTCCCTCTGTGTCTGTGAGGCTTCCCTCCTAGGTGCTCTAGTGTACTCTCACAGTGCAAAGATATGTAGGTTTGATAAATCAGCGTGGCATAATTGGTCCTAATGAGTGGTTATATGTCTGTGTCTGTCCTGCAATGGACTGGCAGTCTGCTCCAGTGTTATTCCTTCCTTGTAACGGAAGACCAATAAAATATACTCAAGCTGTCCTGCAACACTTCCTTAGACAAAAGGGTAAGGAAAATGGATGGATAGACAGGTAACTCTGTGATAGCCACTGAGATTTTCTGTGCCGTGGTGTGCTGGGCTGGTAAAATCATTTCAAGAAAACCCACTGAATCAAGCTGATTAATAAGACAGGCTCAGTTATAGGATGCACTATCAACCTGCTGGAAGCAGCAGTAGAGTAACGGCCATTTTGAACAAAGCTGCACACTCTCTCTATCATACATTATCATTACGTACTTTCAACCAATGAATTATTCTGCAGAATAATGCCAAAAACATTACTGGGGCTCCATTAATATATATGGCTATACACTTTGATGTCTCACTGTGACTGTGCTTAACCAAGTCACAAAACTACTCTCTCTCTCTCTCTCTCTCTATATATATATATATATATATATATATATATATAGAGAGAGAGAGAGAGAGAGAGAGAGAGTAGTTTTGTATATATATATATATATATACAATATACAATATAAAATCCTAAGCCTAAAATTGCAACCATTTTCTGTAATGTTTTTATGTCACTTTTTTATCATGCTTCAAATCTGGCTTATTTTAAAACATACATACAGTATATATGTTTGGGATTCTTTTCAGAGTTTATCGAACTTTAATGTGATGTTGTTAGATTTTCAGCTTCTTATTCCATTTTTAAATTATAAACTAAAAAATATCAAGAACTCATGTCCCACGACACAAGACTTTGTGCCAAGAGATTTAACCACGCACAGGGCCGGAAATATAAGACAAAGAGTAGAAGACAAAGTAGAATGTCGCAGAGACAAGGCAGTAAGACAAAAGGACAACTGCTGTACAGGCCTTTAAGTGTTCGAAGCACCGCGCGAGATCCAGATCACGTGGCAGAGCAGCAAGCAGCGGCAGAGACACAAAGTGGCTGGCATGTATCGCAGGCCGGGGGTTGGAGAGCGAAGCGAGCAGGGGGCAAACCCCTTAGTTTTCATATATTTGTGTAATTCTTTCATGTGTTTGAGGGTTATTGTTATCTGTCTACCTATCAGTCATTCTGTACATCCTCCACATTTGAAATGCTTGTAGTATGACTCCTATATAGCAGATAAACTTAACAAATGTAGACAATCAACAAGTTTATTACAAAAAATCTCTTTTAGGTTTGGAAGGCCCGGTCTGTCTAATCCGATTTCGTCTGCCCAAATGCTAGAGAGAAAACAAAGCTTACAACCAGGGTGGACTACAATCTATGATTGAAGGCAGCAGAGGACTTTTCCTTTTGGTACTTCATCTTTTATACAGAAGAGATCTATGAAAATCATTACCAAACTAAACCATAAAAAGCTACCCACTTCTACTGGTTCTGTAAACTTTTAGACAACCACTCACCCCCTCTGGCTGCCTCTCACTGCAAAAAACAATAGGGAAAAAGGGGTATTTTGTATATATTGGGTAAACAAGTGAAACCACCGTCTTGACTGAATTTATATTTAATAGCAGTTTTTCAACCAGACTGACAAACACAAGGTTGTGTGGAAACAACACATTAGATAATCATTATTTGTTACCTATTGATACTATCATTATTTTCACACATAACAGAACTCGAGGAATGATTGGGGGTTTATCTATATTGCGTGTATTTGCACACATGCTGCATTTAATTCTGAGTTATCTTGAACTAAGTGATGTTGTTTCTCTCCCCAAAAAATTTTAATGGGAAGTGTGCAATATAAACAGCAAGTTTGATTTGCTCCCTTGTACTTACCAGAACTAGGGACTAGGGATGGGAAGATCGGTACCACAGTAATCGATACTTCGATACTCAAGCTGTACTCATTTGGTATAGAGTACCATTCAAAAATATCGATTACTACTTTTTTCTGTAAGATACGGTAGCAAGGACTATGCAAAAGGCGTAGAATGTATTATCACACATTTCACGCTCATGTACAACAGCGCCATAAACCCATGCCCCTTACTCAAGCGCAGACTGTACGCCAATGGCAGACCGAGAGCTTAGTTATATGCTGCTACTATGTACAGATCGAAAAAGAATACAGCCGCCCGATGCAATATTTGTGAGAAGAATAAGCAGTATAGTGGCAAAATAATCAACCCATTTAAACAGTTAAAAAGCACACATGCTGTTCAGCAGAAAGACGTTTGTAAAACATCAAAGCGATGCAAGTCTGAAGCCTGGCGATTTAGCTGCTATCAGTGCCAGATAAGGGAGGTTGCAGAAAGTTTTCAAAGATGAACTAGACGTTATTCAGGTAACTCTGCTGCTAGTAGGATTATGTAGAAGGGAATTTACTGAAGGCTTCGTTGAGTTAAATATTTTACCTTTTATCAGTCATTCATACTTTATGAAACGTAAAGCACGTTGTTAGCATAATGGAGGACTCATAATAGTAAAGCGTAACTGTCAGAGAATTTTGTCACGAGTTGTGCCCATTTTGTTTTTCTGCTAACTGAAATGAAGGAAACAGTACAACGAAAATACATAAATAAGAATGTTAAAGTCTTAACACTATGTGAAATACTTACTAGCTGTGCCTAACTTGAAGATTAAAACTTTCACTAAAAGTAGTTTTTCTTTCTGAAAAATAAGTGCCTGAGTAAATGTTAATAAATATATTAATTATTTTGCAAGTTCAGTGGATTTAAAAGAACTTTAATTGCATTAATAACAGCATCTAGTGTAATAAAATATTATGTCTCTGTTTAATTTTGTATTGTTAAAATTGTATTCTGTTCCTGTTTCCTCCCACAGTTCAAAGACATGCAGGCTAGGTGGACGGATGTTAAATTGGCCTCTGCTGTGTGTGTCTTCGTGTGATGAAAAAACTGTCTAGGGACTGTTCCTGCCTTGCACCGGTAGAGGCAAAATAGGATTAAGCATAATAATATGAGAATTATATTTTCTAAATACAAATTTGAAACTTAACTAAATGTAAAGCTAATATGACAAAATCTTTCTCTATAAAACAGAAGGGCAGAATATAATAGAAAATGCAAATATGGGAATATCTTTTTTGTAAATGTTAGTGATCTCTAAGGAGATCAGTTTAAGTACATTCGTGAATAACCAAATCTTTATGAAAATGTAAAAGTTAATATTATCGTTATTACATTTGTATGTTTATACTTTGCTACCCAGATCCTTCCTGTGTGGAGTCTGCATGTTGTCCCCATGGCTGTGTAAGTTTCCTCCCACAGTCCAAAGATGCACAGGTTAGGTGAACTGGTAAAGGAAACTTGGCCATAGTGTGTGTTTGTCCTGTAATGGATGGGCACCCTGTCCAGAGTTTGCTCCTGCCTTGTACCCCATGGCAGCTGGAATAGGCTCCAGCACCCTCCCATTGCCCTGGTCTGGAGTAAACAGGTTAGAAAATGACATGCCATGTTCATTCTATCAATATGAATTTTGTAATAAATTTATGGTGACCATAATACTGTGTTGTGAGATTAGTTAATTTAAATGCAGACTGGCCCATTAATATTAGCCATTCTAAACACTACCCTCATTTGAAAACTTCCTATGCTTTTATTAAAAATACTCAGCATTTCATAATGAAAATACAACACAAAATACCTTATTGTATTGGTATCGATTTCAAAAACAGTGATATCACCCATCCCTGTTCAGAACCTTATAGTCAATCATGCCACCCGAGAAACAATGAAAGCGAATGCTAGCATAAAAGCGACTTCATCAGGCCAACAAGTATTAATCCAAAGCAGATTGCTGTTGAACAACGCTTGGAAGCATTCCTAAAGCAAAAAAACCAAGGACCTCTTCAGACCAAGCACTCGCATATTTCAAAGACAGAAAAAGACGAGACGATTCTAAAATACCTATTAAAATGAAAATAAGACATCTGGATGGAAAAATGCTCAATTCTGAATGAATGGGTGGCTCTGAAAAGAGCCGTTGATGTTCATAAGAGTATCGTCAAAGTTTACTTGCTCTTGGCTGGTTTCTCAGTCTTCTTGGGCAGAAGCACTGCCTGAATATTGGGCAGCACACCACCCTGAGCGATGGTCACACCACCCAGCAGTTTATTGAGCTCCTCATCGTTACGCACAGCCAGCTGCAGATGGCGAGGAATGATTCTGGTTTTCTTATTATCGCGGGCAGCGTTGCCGGCTAACTCGAGAATCTCAGCAGTCAGGTACTCGAGCACGGCAGCCAAGTAGACGGGAGCACCGGCACCAACACGCTCAGCATAGTTGCCTTTCCTCAGAAGCCTGTGAACACGGCCAACGGGGAACTGCAAACCAGCTCGAGAAGAGCGAGTCTTAGCCTTGGCGCGTGCCTTACCACCGGTCTTTCCTCTTCCAGACATGTTCGCTTCTACACAACTCTAAAACAACATACCAGCAGCCTGGCGATGCGCGTTTATATAGGCTTCCTTCGGGCGCGACGAGCCGAACTGCTCATTTGCATGTGGCGTTACGTCACACGGCTGCCTCGGATTCAAAGAATTGGCGCTCGACCGCACAACGGTTAGAATTCAAAAATAAAGCTAAGAACGTAAAATTACCAAGTGCCTATTTTATTGTTCTGATCGTAACTGTGTACTGCAGGTATACATACACGTATGATTTGTTGTTATGCATTACATCTCTCTTCCTGGATTTCATTGCACTAACATATGATTCACTTTAATCCACTACACCTCTCTGTGTTTCAATGCAGTATCTGCTTTGACTTTCGAACTCTGCTTTGGCTAACACGTTGTCTTTTTTAAAAGGACTTGTTGTTCAGGGTGCTATACGGGGTGGAAAAGCTGAATTAATTGCGTTATTCTGCATTTACCCCTTTGTATTCGCCATGTGAACGACGTGAATGAGTGCAGCTCCATACAAAACGATATCGTCTCTTTTTCGAAGTGCAATACGAATTGGCAAAGTAGGAGGCTTCTAAGTTTAGTAAATAAATTCAGTTTCTTACATTCTTAAATCCAAAAATGCTCCAAATTGCTGGAATTGCCTTCTCATGCAGATTACCAAGATATTGACACTTTATAAAGTAGGTAAGAATACTGCATTGTAACAGGAAAAAAATAAATATTTGAAATATACTTTTAAAAATAGAACCCGCCAGTGAAAAAGTGCGCGCACGTATTTTGTCCCATTCTTTAATGTAACGGTCGTGCCTGAGAGGAGGGAAACAGCTGTTCGCTTGTCATTGGGTGGCTACTCCTCACAGTGCAGCGAACGTCATTTGCATAAAGTGTTATAAAAAGAGAAACGCGGGCAGCTGCAATTTTTATCTTGTGTTGTTACAACTTGTAGCCATGCCTGAGCCGAAAACTGCTCCCGCTCCCAAGAAGGGCTCTAAGAAAGCCGTTTCTAAGAGTCAAGCCAAGGGTGGGAAGAAACGCAGAAAGACTAGGAAGGAAAGTTATTCCATCTACGTGTACAAGGTGCTGAAGCAAGTCCACCCTGATACAGGTATTTCTTCTAAGGCGATGGGAATCATGAATTCCTTTGTGAATGACATCTTTGAACGCATTGCTGGTGAGGCTTCTCGCTTGGCGCACTACAACAAGCGTTCAACTATCTCATCCCGGGAGATCCAGACTGCTGTGAGGCTGCTGTTACCCGGAGAGCTGGCCAAGCATGCCGTGTCTGAGGGCACCAAGGCAGTTACCAAGTACACCAGCTCCAAATAAATACGATTTCTGGATATAAAACAACGGCTCTTTTCAGAGCCACCTATCTCCTCTACTAAAGAGTTCCATTAACTTGTTACATCCGTACACATCAACCACGGCATTTCTCGTATATAATGTACTTGTTAATTTGCGTCCTCCCCCCTGTAAACTACTGGCAGCCCGTGCGTGTTCAATAATACATTTACACCAAAAAAGCTACAGGATATATATCAAAACTTTAATAAGAAATATCAGATTAAAGTCGTATGGCACTAGGAGGAAGAAAGGGGTTTCAGGAGCGATTTGTGTGGGTTTTCAAAGCGACTGTCCTTCCTGATTTACTGAAATTTAGTTCTACATGTAATGGATGACGGTCATCAGTTGAGATTTCCAGTTTCTTTAACCTTGCCCTCTGACACACACTAGTCAAATCTACATCAGCCCCAATAACTTTAGCTGCATACTTCGTAATCTGCTGGAGCTTTTATGAGTTTTGGTTTGTCAGACTAAAACAAAGTGATCACAGACTGGATCATACTGTTATAAGGACAACATGAGGTCTTTGTCTACTTGAAATAGTTTGAGTTTATGGAGAAACAAGCGCTGGTTGCATTTCGAGAATAATTTTTTATATTTGTATTCTGTCACTATTTCTACCCCCTCTCCAAATAAGCATTTTATTCAGTGTTTTCATAAAAGCCTTGTTTAATGCATTTTTCTAGGATCAGTGGATGGCACCTGGAGAGAGGGCATGAACGGGGGAGCGGTTCTTAGATGTCTGTGCAGGTTTGTTGTTGACCCTGCTCTGACGGATACTTAAATTTGACAAATTCTGCACTCTGCTTTGCAGTCATGATTGAAATGCAACCAGATTGCTGCGGCTTTTTCGGTTTTCGCTCATCAAAATACTACTCTCCCTCACTAAAGCACAGATCCGTATAGGTTAGATATTATTCCAGAGCTAAAATAGCACAATTTAAACCGAGGACGGTAATTGGACAACGGGATCGTTGTAGCTACTAGAATGCTTATATCGCAGTTTGTTGGATCTTTTCCCTCAGGTTTCATTGTAAGTTTAACAGTAGCTTTTCGACCAGCCATCGATCCCCGAGTCGTGTCATTTTCTATACCCACTCCTTTTACAATGAAGACAAAGCTTGAAGCAGACGGGTTAGTTTAGCTTTTGAAAAGATACCTGAAACCTTATGCACAGAAAGTCGTCTGTAACGCATCAGTGCACCCACCGTCTACTAAGCAGACGTTGCTTTGAAATAAAACTCGACCGTTAGTACGGGAGAAAAAACCGCAAGGAAAGCTCTTAAAAGTAGAAAATTTGGGTGGCTCTGAAAAGAGCCTTTGGGTTATTTACTGTACAACGCTTTACTCTGTTTAACCTCCAAAGCCATACAAAGTACGACCCTGTCTCTTCAAAGCGTACACCACATCCATAGCAGTTACGGTCTTTCTCTTAGCGTGCTCAGTGTAAGTAACAGCATCACGGATGACATTCTCTAGGAACACCTTGAGCACTCCGCGAGTTTCCTCGTAGATTAAGCCAGAAATTCGCTTCACTCCACCTCGACGAGCCAAACGGCGAATCGCAGGCTTAGTAATGCCTTGAATGTTATCACGGAGAACTTTACGATGACGCTTTGCGCCTCCCTTACCAAGTCCTTTACCTCCTTTCCCACGTCCTGACATCGTTACTTCGCTTTGTAAATCACGAACTGGTAATATATATGAGAGGCCCCTCGCCTGATATAAGTACAAAGACGACCTGTTCGAACACAGCATAGGAAATGTCTGCGCGGGTTTTTTTTGAAAATTGCGCTTTGGATTCGAGAGAAAAATCAGCTGAACAAAGCAACTAACCCGCCATGTGGAACCGAATATCAAATCGTTCTGAAAGCTGCTAAGTGAATGATGTACATATGCTTTGGTGAACCTCATCTTTTTTCTTTGTCTGCCTCTTATTGCATCTGTGAATTGTTATTGGTGTCTTTTCAGCCGTTTGAACAAAGAGTGAGTTCAATGGGGTTTAAAGAGTGGTCCATGATTTTCTCTACCTTATTTGTTTTTGATGAGAAAATTGCAAAAATGCCAGAAAGCATTGGGGTCTCATTTATAAAACGTGCGATTTGAAGTGTGAAAATACGAGTATGCCAAAAAACTGGAAAATGCATAAGCCAAAAAATAATCTGATTCATTAAATCTGGTGTATGCAATTTACCTTTTATAAATCACAATTATTTTGTAATTGTGATTTTTTTGTGAGTGCTCATCAAATCCAGCCTGGTTACGCCCTGGAAATACCATAAATGAATTATGTTAATCAGCCTCATACTGTACATACGTAATCAAAATACTGTAAGCCTTCATTGGCTGGTAGAGCAGCCTCCTACATAACATATCCAGTGGTGCAAGATAAAAGTTGTCATCTCTAAGTGAGAAGCAGGCAAAGAACCTTCAGTTGATGACCTAATCGTGGGTGTCAGCAACAAGTGCAAATTTGCTGAATGGCATCATGTTACTGCAGCAGTGCCATGGCTGAAGAAAAAGTGGAAATTAAATAAGGGTTTGAACCCTGGTGACGAAACAGATTACTAGTCATGGGGAGAGTGAGCATGTAACGGGAGGGGGAAAAAACACATCTGCTCTCCCTGATTTCCATGTGCGAATGGCCTTTTTATGCAGCATAATGCTAGAGAAGTCCTAACAGCGGTCACAGATGCCTAGCATGTTATTAGAATGTCACTGCTCACGGTTAACAAAAGCAGCTTCATTCTCGCTAGGTGCCCTTATTCCAATATGAGTGCATTAAAGTGCTCTGATTACATTAGGAAAACAAGACACTGCTGCATATATCCTTTTTATTATATAATGACATGTATATTATATGTTTGTGAACCTACACATTATGAAAACTGGAATTATCACTTCGTTAGTTGGTTAAAGGCATCCAGCACAACGGGTGTGACGTAGTGAAGCTTGGTTGAGATACTCCTGACCTGCCTGCTATTTTACTAAGAAGTGACAATAGGTAATCTAAACTGACAAAAAAACCAAAGCGTTCAGTGCAAATATGTAGCATTGGCCCTCTTAAAAGTCATCTAAAATATATTCTGTATATCAGATTCACATTTCAGCTTTAATATGTTTCTCACATTATAATAACAACACAATAAATTCAGTTTATTTTTGTATAGCCCAAAAACACACAAGAAGTGACAGCTCGGTGATATGAATTATTGTGCATGTGAGTCATCATTTAACTTACGAAATGTTACAAACAGATGGAGCAGAGCTACCGTAAATATACACTCATTTACCCGTCAGCTCTTCTTTTATAAACCCCAATGTTTGTGTGGGAAGTTGCATACTCGTATTTCAAGCCTCTTTTTGTGCATATGCAAGCTTTATAAATGAGACCACAGGTTAAACCATGACTGGACCAAAAGCCTTTTGCTTAAGCTATTAAGTGTATCCTTTGCCATTTGTCTCTTTGGCTTTTGTACTTCATTCTTACCTTTGATTACGTGCCTTTGTGCTTTGGTCTATTTCTTCACATAGAGGACTAGGTCAGTGGTTCTCAACCTGTGGGGCGGGCCTCCCTAGGGGGATGCGAAGTAACAAAAAGTGGGGTGCAAAGATGTGAAAAAAAGAAAACAAGAATCAAAAATATGAAAAAAACATCTGTTGAAACCAAAACAAATTAATTTAAACTACATTCTGATACTATAACAATAAATATAGAGTTGGATTAAAAGTTAATAAAATCAATAAAAGTTAAGAAGGTATAATAAAATATACATCTACATTTCAAAAAAATGTTAGGGGGCGCGATTAAAACTGTTATGAAAACTTGGGTCGCAAGTACTTAGAGGTTGAGAAATGCTGGACTATATATGGTATACATGGTATACATCCTTCCAGGTAAAGAAACTCTTCTTCGTCTTTCTGGACTGTCCTCCTGCCGAAAGCCTTTTGGAAGCACAAAGCACCAATGTTGGGAAAATGATATGATTATATGCACAGCTCTCCTGTTACTACCGCCACCAATGTTAATCATTCTCTCTCTCTCGCCCTTAATGGCTTTCTGTGGTTCCTAAGCCTACTCTATGCCAGTGGCCACCCATTCTTTCAATAAACTGTGTGCATAATTCAGAAAAGTGGTGGGGCTGAAGCTTTTCTCTGCAGTATCCAGTGCACAGCAAGCCCTCTAAACACCGTAATGCAGAGAAAACCTTAATTTTCATGTCTTTTGATTTTCAGAGACTTTTATTCTTTTAAATTTCCAAGCTTATAAAAGTGGGCGTGGCCCATTGATATCATTTATTAGCACAGGTATTAGACCAAAGACAGCATTCCCACTACTAAATGTAGTAATATACTGGTTATTGAGCTGGTGTTCGGCAGTATCCATTTTGTGGATGTCTACCACTTGTTCTTTTTTTCTGCTGTGCATGACGGTCGCCTGCAGTTAATCCTTCCTTGAGTGAGCAGAGAACATCAACAAGGGAAGTGGGTTTTTCGAGCACAAAATAAGTTTTTAGACAGAAAAATAACAAAACGGTGCAATATTGGAAGTTGTTAAGTGTGACTCTGCCTTCCCTACAGTTTATATTTTTTAGTTTTCATGTGAAGTTTTTAAAGTGGTAGTTGTTACTTTGATTACCACTTTTTGCAGTGTGTTTTATATGTTCCTTCTAAAGTAGATACCTTTAAAACCATATTTCTTCTATGATAACCCACATAGGCTATGCTTGTGAGCGGTAAAGGTTCAGTGAGAATTAAAAATATTTACAGTTCATTTTCAACTGGAATAAAACAGATCAAATAAATGAGCCTAATCTGCCACTATATTTGGCAATGTAAAATCATTTTGTCAGTAATATATGAAAAAGTGGGCTACCAAATCTAGCAACACACCACTTTGTTATATCATCTCTTGCATAAGTTTTATTATAACACAATATTCTTAAATCTGCATAATCCAATTCACGGTCATAGGGGTTGGAGCCTCTCTTAGTTATTAGGCACTAAATACTGTATATACATTGAGGTTTTCTGAATAAAATTAAAATTTCTTAAATTATTTTGAAACAATTTCCAGCTAAAAAAGTTAAAAGTTTATTAAATGTTTCCATATCCTAATACCATTTGCTATAATATAGCGTTGTACAGTTCCAGAGTTATGTCAGTGGCACTGGGTGCAAGGCAAGATCCAGTTCTGGACTTGGTGTCAGTCCAGTTTATTTATACATAAATCAACTAGATAATGCTGGAAACATTAGAGCACGAGTCTTGTGTTGGGCTCCAGTAAATTGTCAAAGCAAAAATTCCAAAAAATAAATTACTCTTTATTCATTAAAGACTCATGGAAATAGATTTAAACAATCTTTCTGTAATGTTGTCAGATAAAGTGATTTTGTTTCATACTGTCTCCAAATGGGGTCACATTGTTTAGAAAAAGTTATTGATAAATATATTCAAGAAATTATTTGAGAGTTATTAGGTTTGTAACAGTTACAAATGACAACATGTTACAGAAATACAGTATGTAGTGGTTTATATTTTGTAATGGGAAAATCTAACAGTTCAGCATTTTATCACTTTTTTATATTATCACATATCTGAGTAATGGTAAATATGCAACATCTTTAATTTTTTTAAATTAGGTTAATTTTGTTACAGAATTTCAAATTAATAGAATGAAATGCTAAATAGGGTTCGCTTCCCGGGTCCTCCCTGCGTGGAGTTTGCATGTTCTCTCCATGTCTGCGTGGGTTTCCTCCCACAGTCCAAAGACATGCAGGTTAAGTGCATTGGCGATTCTAAATTTTCCCTAGTGTATGCTTGGTGTGTGTGTGTGTGTGCCCTGCAGTGAGCTGGCACCCTGCCCGGGGTTTGTTTCCTGCCTTATGCCCTGTGTTGGCTGGGATTGACTCCAGCAGACCCCGTGACCCTGTAGTTAGGATATAGCTGGTTGGATGGATGGATGGTGTGTTTGTTGATGGGTTCATTGCATAGAATTTACCACAAAAAAAAAAAAATGGCTGTAATTAATATCAAAACATTGAGAAGTTGTCCAAAAAATAAAATACACTCACCGGCCACTTTATTAAGTACACCAGGCTATGGACCACCATTTGCCTTCAGAACTGCTGTAATTCTTCATGGTGTAGACTCAACAAGGTGCAGGGATATCCTCAGGGATTTTTGGTCCATATTGACATAATAGTATTATGCAGTTTCTGCACATCCGTTCTGCATTATCCGTTGGATAATGAATGGATGGAAATGCTAAGTAGGCAAAAGAAATGGAGCATAAAATCCATCCATCCATTTTCCAACCCGCTGAATCCGAACACAGGGTCACGGGGGTCTCCTGGAGCCAATCCCAGCCAACACAGGGCACAAGGCAGGAACCAATCCTGGGCAGGGTGCCAACTCACCACAGGGAGCATAAAATATATTTAAGAAATTTAAAAAGAGCAGAAAAATGTAGAAAAAGAATAAATAAGCAAATGTTTGGCACTGTTTCAATGGACAACATCTTCTGTTTTCCCATCATCTTGATGTCTTAATCAACCTTCTCCAAAACAGCTTGTCCTGCACCTCCTTGCCAGTTCTGCCTTTTTCCTTCAGATCTTCTTTTACTTTTATCCATCCACCTTCACTTTGGCCTTCTCTGCGTTCCCTTCCAATGTACTTCCATTCCCACCTTTTGCCCACATTTTTATTGTCTCTCCTCATCACACATCCATGTCATTTTAGTCTACTTTCCTGTAATAGCTCTACCATTTTTGTGAACCCATGATGGTCTCATTTCTCATTCTGTCCCTTTTTATAACTCCACACATCCATATGAACATTCTCCTTTCTGCCAAGTGTAACTTCTCCTCCTGCATTCCTTTTCTACTGCCCATCTCTCAGCTCCATACATCATTACTGGTCTTACCGCTGTCTTAAAAACCTTACCTTTTATCTTTGCTTTAATTCTTTGATTACACAATACTCCTGATACCTTCTTCTAACTGTTCCATCCACACTGCACTCAGGGGGTTATCTTTCCATCTGATTTTCCATCTTGGAACACCACTGATCCTTCATATTTTAATTTAGCAACTTTGTTCAATATTAAATTGATTTACATTATGCATCTAATGCATATTGTACTTTATAAACAACTGACCCAAACAAATCAGATTTGTTTTTAGTGTAATAGAGCGAGTACTGTAGAAATTAGTTCATTATCCTACGTCACTGCTTATAATAATGTTGATTTACTGTAATTCATTTATATTTTTCTTCTGCAAATGTGTGAACTTCCCAACTGCTTTCATTTTTTTTTAATATTCACACATTCATGTGATTTCTGCTCATGGGACACAGTTTTTGGGGTATGATTTTGTTATGCCAGCCTCTTGTGCATTCACATAACCTGTGTAAGCCTTTGCAATACAGTATCTAATATCTAATTTCATAGTCTGTCCATAGCTGTTATCACAATGTTTTCAGAAAGTGATAAAACATCTTTTGGAAGGAAAGAGAAGTTTGTTATTCTCTAACAGTCTACAGTTAATGTAATGTTACGTAAGCTTCCACTCCTTAAAAAGTGGGCCCGAGTATGGTGGGCTACTTGGATAGTTGGACTTAAAGTTAACAGGACTTTGTAACCGTTAAAGAATATCAGAAAATGGAACAGAAAATAATTCCAGAGTTTTTACATTTAAACGTGACAAAAATAGGTAATTCAACCTCAAAAGCTTGCCAAACCTATTGACCTACATTTTCCAAAATAACATCAAATTGTTATTTGAAGGTCCCAAAAGTCCTACCCTTTAAAACACTTGTGGTATCTTATTCCATGCATCTAAGGTTCTTTGTGTAGAAAAACTTTTCAACGTTTGTGAGAATTATGCCTTTAGCAAATGTTCAACTGTGTCCCTGTGCTCTTGTTGAAGAATACCTGAAGAACAATCACAGGTATCCAATGTACTAATTTCCTTCATACTTTTGGATGCTTCAGTCATGTCATCTTCTGAATCTCCATTTGTTTGAACTGAAAAGGTTCATCTTCTTCAGTCTTTTCTCATAACACCTACCTCTCACTCCCAGATTCAGCTTAATTGCTTCTCTAGACTTTCCTTAGCATTGCTATGTCTATTTTGTATTATGGAGATCAAAAATGTTCACGGTAATCCTGATGAGACCTTACTAGTGTGTTACGCAGTTTAGTTCTAACTGTTGGTGTCCTCTACATATCACGCCATTTGACTTAGCATCCTGTTAGCTTTCTTGATTGTTTCTGTGCCCTCCGTATGTACAATAGTGACATTCAAAACTCCATTGACATTTCATTCTTTAATCTCCATATCTCCTTTATTTGAAAAAAATATATACTTTTGTTTATATTTGTCTCTGCTTTAAGAATTCAGGGGTTAACTCCAAACCTGATTGGCTAAAAATGAATGACTGTATTCTAAAAGACAACCCAATGATATCAGATGGACCTCATGTGTACACAAGTACAAGTAGGAAACATCACTAGCAGTAGTGATGACCAGAGAATATGGTAATATGGGCACAGCTGTTCTTCTGTAAGGTGGCAAAGACATTTTAAAGATCTGGAGAGAAAACATTTCCAAAGAAAATTCATTCACTCCAGTGCAATCAAATAACTAAGAAAAGTTAGTACCTGATGCCAACAAGTGTGAAATGAAAACATAATCCCTTGCGATAATGTTCCTAGAGTCTAAAATATCCACCAGTCTGTTTGAAACATCTACTTTTTGAGCACTCCACATTTTAAACCCCATATACTGAAAACATAAAAGTGTCTCTTTACTCCCAATTTCATTTGGAATAACTGCCTGTTCCTGCAACATTTCTAGTAAACAGGCACAATATGCATTGCTTAATTTGCAATCAATGGCTCATCTGCACAGCAAAGATGCAATCCTACAAGCCCACTATGGACATGACATATCTGAGAGGACAATATCATCCTTGGTGTAACAGACAACAGTTCAAATATTATTAATGCTGTCAAATTCTTGCAGATGAAGTATTGGAGGAAAGTTAGCCCCATTGTGTCTGACGCATTGAGATATAGAAAATTCGGACTTGAAGGATGAAACCAAAAATCTTTCTGGTAAGTTGAAATATGTTCTCTACGTCTGTTTGGGGAAATTCTTTAACCATAATAAATGTAATGTATGGCCTACTCTACAGGAAATAGTGCCAAATGACAGACTTTACAGTAACTCCGGAAAAGCTAAAAACTGATCATTTGTTATTTATTCATCCAGATTTGACCGATTTGGAGCATTGGGACCCTCTGAAACAGGGTGGTATACTTTTAAAGTACGGGAAGACACCATATACTCTACACGTGTCCTTAAAGGAGGCTGTGAAGTATGGCAACACAAAACCTGTAACCAGCAAGGCACATTGACTGATGCATTTAGTTATAAAATCATCTCTGCCCAAAAAGAAGCTAATTGAGAAGTGGACTAGAACACTATGGCACTGAAGACATGGTCAAGAGATTATTAGGGACTAGACCTAAAGTGAATGAAGTTTCTGAAGACCTTGACATTGATCCACTTCTGACAAGTGACTAGAGATAACATGAAACCCCTTGTGAAGCTGAGCACCTCTTCGCTCGCTCCTACCGCAAGTGCAAAAGGAGCTCCAGACTTCAGCACCGGGCTCATACTCAGTTGCATCTTGGATAACTGGTATTACAGAAAGTGCACAACAGGAAATAAAGAAATATATTGAATATATTTACATTTCTGGCAGCCATGAACAGCTTCTTGTCCCGGGACCTTTGATCTGCTTCGCAAACTAAGCGTTTGTATAGAGGTTTTTGTCATCATACATACATTTAACCTTAAAACTCAAACAGATTGAACAATTTATTGGAGCCTGGGGTGTCTTTCAAAGATCAAATAAGATCTGGCAAGAGTGCACCGTTATGGCACATTAGTTAGTACTGCTATCCTTGAGGCTTGGCCCTGTTTTTCCCTGTGAGGATTTTATTGGTATTTTGCTTGTTTTTTATGTCTGTGTGGGGTTTTTCTGACAGTACCCCAGGCTTTATCCCACATTATAAAGTCTTGAATTTTAGGTGATTAGTGACTTGGCCCATGACCGAGTTAAGTATGTCCTGTAATAGTCTGCTGTCCCATCCAGAACTGATTCCTGCCCTTGTAGCCAAAGCACTTCATATTAGGTTCCGGCTCTCTGCAGAATAAACAGGCTCAGAAAATCAATGGACCTCAACAGCTTTTCGGCGATGTGCATTGGAAATTTTACAAGTGTTTGTTCAAAGTTTTGTGATATCAAAAAGAAAAAAATTCTCCACAGGTAGTCCAAAATGCAAATAAAATATGGAAAATGAAGGCAGTCAAATGGAAATTGATAAACATCTATACAGCTATCTTCAAGCACACTTATCCAGTTCAGGGTATGAAAAAAATATTTAAAGAAGACACCAATTGAAATATAAAATAATTGTCCTTTAATAATTTGAATAGGTCCTAAATGAAATGTAATTTATCCTTATTTATTTGGTAAAAACATCTATTTATTTGCCATCACCTATTTACATTTTCAAGGTTGCGAGGAGCCAGCGTCTATCCTGGCAGCACTGGATGTGTCCGTACACATTTAGTCACACAGGCTCAATTTAGAGCCATCAGTTCAACTAACAACTGTGCCTTTTGGAATACTAAAATGATGAGGTGCTTGACTGAACACAGTTTTGTGAGCAATCACATATCTCGGAAAGTTTTGTAATGCTCTAAATATAAAGTAAGGCTCCTACCACCTGTAACACTGAATTGGACTAAGCAGATTTCCAATGACTGACTTAGAATTTTAAAGTAGAATGTGTCTTTTCTTTTTTCAATTTAAACATTTCATTTGTACGCCTTTAGGTACTGCGGCCCTTCTCAGGATGAAGCGGTTTAGTTTAATGGACGGAATAATGGATGTCTTTAGGTAAGATCATGAAAATAATTTCTTCTACATACTCGTTTGCTTAGCAGACACTTTTATCTAAAGTGACTTATTAAAGAGATAATTGAGTAACATCAGTTTGGGAAAAGTTTGTGAACAAGTGTTACAGGACAAGGGTACATAACTGATTTCCACAAGTGAAAAGCTCAGAACGAATATTAGCAAGTGTGACAGATAGTGGGCGCTATCGCTCCCTTGAACCCTCAGACTTGACTCCAGACACCAGGTAAAAGTCCAATAGTTGACTTTATTATTACACAACAGTGCACAAAGCACCCTCCTCTCCACAATACTCATTAAATAAACAATACGCTACAATAATAAACCCTACACCACTCCCAGACACGTTGCCACCCTTCCACCCAGCTCAGCTCTCCATCTGGGTGTTCGTACTGTCCTTTTATAGTCCATGACCCGGAAGTGCTTCTGAAACCGCAGTCCATATGACTTCCTAGCACTTCCGGGTCAGATCAAAACTCTACTTTTCTTCATCAGCCCGAAAGTACTTTATTTCTTCCGTCCTCGTGACCTGTAAGTACTTCCAGGCTGTATGAAAACTGAACATCTCTGTGTCTCCCTGCAGCATCTCCTGGCGGCCCTGACGTTATCCAGCAGGGCTGTGTATTAAGACTCCATTGTCTATAATTCCCTGTTGGTATTCGGGGCACCTTCATGCTGCAGGGAGGGCTCCACCTGGCGGTCTGGGGGTATTGGCCAAGATAACTGGCCGGCCATAGACCACACAAGTTAACAATACCCAGATTTATAAAATCTAACAGCTATCAGTTAGACAGAAATTCACTAAATGAGAGAGTCTTCAAACGTTTCTTGAACAGATTTAAAGAAGTCAGAGTTTGAAATGGAGGTGAATGGCTCATTTCACCAGCTACAAAAAGTCCTAAAAATGGCCATTAGTTTTCATTATAGCCAGATACGCATCAAGAGTTGGTACCACCTTTCCAGCTCTCCCCATTCACATTCATTGTACTTTTCACAAGTTTCCTTAATTTTAAACAGTTTTGTTTTTTTTGGTTCTTTATTTTGCCTTATATAATTTCTTGCATTAGGAATTTGTTAGTTTTCGCATACCCCTTGGGGTCAGAGCGCAGGTTCAGCCATTGTACAGCTGATTAAGGGCCTTGCTCAAGGGCCCAGCAGAGTAGGATCTTTTTTGGTAGTAACTGGGATTCGAACCGGCAACCTTCGGGATACCAGCGCAGATCCTTAGCCAGTTACTTCCTAACAAGCACTTAAAGCCTGTAATAATAAGCTTATTTCAAAACTAAACACTGTCAGAAACTGATAGTAAAGGAATTAGTGACATTTCTAAGTTTTGAGAATTTGAGAAAAGCTAGGAATGTAAATGCTAAACCTCACAAAACATACACTAACAACCTCAGATATTGTATATCCAGTGGACTTGTCTACCTTTTAACTGACTCTGCAATATATTGGCTTCCCAGACAGTCTGAATGAATAATTGATCTATTTTGTGAAGTTAAAAGAACATACACCTCAGTGTATTCAAAATAAAAAACAACACTTAGCCTACCAATCACAAGATCACACGTACTGCTGAGTTGTGCTTCATTAAATGGCCACAGTTTTCTGTAGTGACTTGTAAGAACTTCAGGTTCCTATAAAGAACAAGTTGCTTTCCTCCACCTTGACACCCTGCCTAACAGTTGAGTACCACCTCTCAGTTGTGGTCTGATTATACTGTACATTGGACCACCTTTACTCCTTATAAGTAAACACACAGGCATCATATTAGGATATCAAATCAACTGATAAATGCTAGGAGCAACACGTTCTTCTTCTTTGTGAGGTTCCTTACGTTATTTACTTGTAAATCAGTTAATGACACATTAATTTTAAAACAACAAAAAATGATAAAATTCTTTTAAAAGGTTATAAACTTATCAAAAGTGGTGACACATTATTGTGTTGTCCATACAGTACTTTGAAGTATTTTCTTACTAAACAAGGCTATATACTTCACTTTTTACCATACTCTTTAAAATAATTGCTTAATTTGATTTGTAATGTTAATTATACAAAAAGTATAATCATTGATAAAGCTGTATACGTTTCCGTTTTAATTAAAGGAATACTCCACTGAAAAATTACATATTTTTTTATTTTTTTATACGTTACCCCCATATACTTTTTATTGACAGCCAAGAAAAATTTCAATCTCCTGTTTTCATGCAAAATGGGAATAACAAATTACCATTACTGCACAACAGAAAACAATATCAAATAGTTCATGAAAAAAATCTCATGTCACTAAACCCACATGTCAAGTCATTCAGTTGTGCATTCACAGTGTCCCAAACACATGCATTTTTACTAAAACATTGTTACATAAATAACCTCTGGAGATAGCTCACGTAAATGACAATGGAATGCACTCAGATAAATCCGTGCATTTGAATGGTAGACACAGATCTGTATCCAGCACGGGGCACGCTCTCCCTGGGAATAGGTTTGTTAGAGAATGCAGCCTTTACTAAATCAAACTTTTTCCCGGAGGTTATTCTATAAGAAGGAATCAGTAACACTATAACAGCAGATTATACTTAGCTTCTGTTTAATATCGGCTTAACACTCACAATAAGGGAATATTCTAAGGAGAGCTACTGGCGAAAGCGTAATGCAGTCAGCACTATCCACTTCAAGATAGATTGAGTTCAGGAGGCATATTGTCCTAGGTACGGCCAGGAGTGATGTCTTCCGTCTGTCATTAGGTGAACTCTGAGGTTCAGTGCAGTTGTCCAAGCTTTGATACCTTCTCTACTGTGCAAGGTTCTCCAAATATGCCTACAATGTTTTACTGGAATAGCATCTGTAGAAAATAGCAAATGGTTACTGCAGAGGTTGCTTGCATAGTTGTATCAGTTTTGAAAACCTCTAAAATAGCTGACAGTGGCCCCTGACCATATATATTGATCATTACCAAACAGGGCCCATCAGCACTTGCGTGCCTGAGTCATCTTCCACTTGTTTTATCTCATCTCCCTGTCAGGTTCACCCTGTCAGCTGGTTTGTGTGGCTTCAGTAAATACCCATTTTAAGTAAAATAATGTGTATGGAATAACCCTCACAGATCACAGTGGCACACTTAAGACCACTGACTACAGCATCGCAATCTATTTTCATATTCACAACTGCAGTACCTCAGGATCATTTGGTGGCTGTCTGTGAAACGGCATGGGTGAATTGACCTGCTGCCTGTTGAAGCATCTTGCATATGCACAAGTACAAGACATGTTCTCTTCCTGATAATGTTTTTACTGATTTAACTTTTAATCTTTAGTTTTACACTAGGGGGCTCTGCCCTCTGCTCATTTCACTCACCCACCCCCAGGTTTGGTTAACCGGATATACAATTTAAAGCGATTGTTATTTTCATGGGAATTGTTACATACTCTTTCGATTCTATGTTGCATCGCTTATCCGTGATCAGAAATATACACCTAACCGAACTGTGGTTTCTTCGCAATGAAACTTTTAGTAGCTTTAATTGTTGCGGGACCACAGATACTCATAACGTACGGTCAGTTATGTAAGAATTTCCATTTCTTTGTTCTAATGCGATCTTTCTGATCTTTTTTTTGATGCTTTCCAATTTTCATACTTTCATTTTCTTTAACTTGCTCTGCGTGTGTATAATGCCAACGTTTTTTTTGAGCCTTTCAAATTCCACTGCTTTCATAATCTCTAACCTGCTCTGCAAGTGTATCATGCCAATGTTTTTGAACATCTTTATGAAGTCTTTTATTTCTGTCCCCGATTGGACCGATGAGGTTTACAACTCCACTTGGTCCGGGCTGATTATTACTTTCCTTATTTTCTGAATTTGCACATAGATTGTTATTGTTCTTTTTTGCCTTCTTTTATCTCCAATGCTTTTGTGTTTCTTTTTCGATGAAGAGCTCTTTCTTTTTCACTTAGTTGATGATGTGCCATCTAGAACATATAAAATTTTTAAGAGCTGGGAGCACCTGTAGTGTGTCTGCCAAAAGCATTCCAACAACTGAGAGGTTAGATGTCCATGATCTTGTTTTAAATTGTTTGTAAGTAGGGCATGACTTGCGAAAGTCACCGTCTCACAGGTCTTGCTCCAAAAGGTTGTAAAGTTTAGTTTCGCAGGACGTTAAAGTGTCTTTCCGAGAAGATCACGTATTGATCCAAGATTTTTTTATTATAATGGAGAGATATCTCTCAGTGCAGGCTTTTTCGTTGATACAATGTTAACTAATCAATAAGCTGTTTCTGGGCTGGACTCCTAACCAATGATTGTAGAAGAGAGGCAGGTCTTCAATTCAAATGCTTAGGCAGTGGTTTATTTGAATATTTTAATACAAATACACATGTTTGGGACATTGTGAATATAAAACTTGATGATGTCACTTGAGTAATGTGAAATTTTTTTCATGGACATTTTGATACTATTTGTTGCTGTCTAGCATTGGCCATTAATGACCCCTATTATATCAAATACGTGTTATCTCAATTCTGCATGAAAATGTGAGATTAAAAAAATTCTCAGCTATTAGTACAAACTACGTGGCTTAAGAAACAGATGAAAAATAACGGATGGAGTATTCCTTGACGTTTATTGTCACATATACAGTTTAAACTTGCCTGGCTCATTGCAAAACACACAGATTCTCCAGTTAGTATGCAATATGTATAATGGTTGTTATCTTAAATTTTTAAATAGTTTAGAATTTGACTTCGGCAAATTCACTCAGCAAGACTGATTCTGATGAATCTCTATCATACTCAACATATTATTTTTGTCATAATTAAATTTTCATGTAACTTAAAAATGATATAAGCAGTTAAAGGAAATTGGATAATTCATATAGTATAGGACAATGCAGATTTCATCATTTCATTTTGGATGAAAGTATATATTACCACTCAAATAAGTGTTGGATTTTGAAAATCTGGTTAACATTGGACAGGTATTCTGGCATTAATTTCAGAGAAAAAGCAGATGAGGACTGAAATAAATGGAACTTAGAGAATCCAAGGTAGCCTAGGAGTTAGTGCCACTTTTACAGACTTGCAAAGTCCTAGGTTCAAGTCTTGGCGTTGTGGACGCTGGCCCGGACACAGACAGGTAGACATGGTTCTTGAAGCACCACACACGTTTATTTACACTTTTTACACACACACAACCCAGTGCCGCAGCACCAAATCACCCCAAAGTCAAGGCCTCTCTTCACAATCCCTTTACTCTTCAGGCCGCCTCTTTCCTCTCCTCCCGAGCTCTGTCCTCTTCCACCCGACTCCTGCCATCGTATGGAGGGAGGCGGCCCCTTTTATAATCACCCGGATGTGCTCCAGGTGCATTCCGACAATCTTCCTGCCGGCACTCCCCAGTGTGGCAGAAGTGCCGGCTGCGCACCCGGAAGCACTCCGGGTGTCCCTGATCCTCTTCCTTCCAGCACTTCCGGGTGTGGCGGAAGTGCTGAGGTCCAGGGCTCCATAGGTATCGGGGAGCCTCCTGGCAGTGACCACGGGCCCCTACAGTCGCCCCCTTGTGGTCTGGAGGAGGCGCAAGCCCTCCTCCAGTCCTCCTGGGCTTCCCGGCTGGGTAGCCCAGACACTTGCCACAGCATGGACAGTGTCTTTATGAAGTCGTCACATTTTCTTCATGTAACTGGGGGTTCCATCCTGAAGACATACTGGTGTGATCAAGTGACAACTCTAAACTGATCCAGTGTGAGTGAATTTGCATGACCTTGCCCAGTATTAAGCTTGAACACAGCTACCCTCACACATTTAAAGTTGCTTCTTGCCAGAATATGTATGTTTATTATTTTTAAATACAAAATAGTTTTAGCTGAATAAGTACACATTTGAAGCATACAAATAAAATGCTAGCATTAAAAATAATTATTTTCTAACTAAGGAAACAACCAAACATGCCTGAACCAAAAGCTACCAGTTCACCAAAGAGCAGCTCCAAAGCACAGGACTTCACGAGTCAGGTGAAAAGAAGAAAAAAGGACAGAAAAGCTAAAAAGGAAAGCTATTCCCTATACATATTCAAAGTGCTGAAGCTGGTTCACCCCGACGCCAGCATTTCCTCCAAGGCCATGGCCATCATGAACTCATTTGTGAATGATATGTTTGATCGCATTGCCATTGAAGCCTCCCGTCTGGCAAAATACAACAAACGGTTGACCATCTCCTCTAAGGAGATTCAGACAGCCGTGAAGTTCCTGTTGCCTGGAGAGTTAGCCAGTCATGCAGTGTCTGAAGCCACCAAAGCCGTTAAAAAATACCACAGCTCCAAACAAACGCAGGACTTCATTCCAGAAAGCAAAAGCTCTCTAACAATAGAAACAATTTTCAATGATTAAAATATTTTTAGTTATGAAGATTTTCTACTTTAACAGCTAGTGCTACATTTTCTTAAAAATATTATAGAAATGTATTTATTTATCCAGTTATTTCGTTAATTTGCAGTTGTGTTGTTGGAAATACTTCCACACCTTGTAAATAAAACAAATGATCTTTCCGACATTACAGTTCAGGTATTATAGATTGCAGATTCAATGATTTCTGTAATGCTGTTGCCAACTGTTCTGCTGGTGAATTTTACTAAAACACAACTTCTAAGTAGTCACTTCCCCAGCACACAGAAAAGCATCATCACGAACCTAATGCCCCTTAAAGCAAATCACATGAGTATAATATATTCCATTTTTATTTGCTTTTAAATGTATCCTTGTGTAAAAAGAGGCTGAGATAGTTACAGTAAATTTGAAAATTATAAAATTGTTTTCGATGCCATTATAAAAATAAGAAGTCTTATTATTACTCCCTGAATCATTATTGGAAGGGCTTTTTATGTAAAGACAGACAATGCAGAAATTGAATACATGAAATAATATAGTATATTCATGTAATGATTTGGCAAATTACGACAACAAATATTAAAACTGTTTGTTATTTAAAGGCTGCTTTATCTTTCTAATCCACCTTAATAAAAAGATAAGCATCTGCTGACTGTCACTGTGATTTGAGCATTTGCTAAGTCTCTGTCACTGCAGTACATGGAGCATCACACTAGATAGATAGCTAGATAGATAGATAGATAGATAGATAGATAGATAGATAGATAGATAGATAGATAGATAGATAGATAGATAGATAGATAGATAGATAGATAGATAGATAGATAAGGCACTATATAATAGATAGATAGACAGATAGATAGATAGATAGATAGATAGATAGATAGATAGATAGATAGATAGATAGATAGATAGATACTTAATTAATCCCAAGGGGAAACTCACATTAACGCTGCTTTTATGAACCCCATACCAAATTTCATATAGCAGAGACATTCGCATTGCATGTTGCACTGCAAACATTAATTAGATTTCAGTTTTGTCTTAGATGCAGCACAGCTAGGTTTTAATAAATATGTTAATTGAATTCTAGCACAGTGGTTCCCAAACTTGGTCCTGGGGAACCCCTGTGGCTGCACGTTTTTGTTCCAACTAGATCCATAATAAGTGATAATAATTCAGAATAAATTATCTAAAACACAGCAGTATGATTTTTAAATTATATGTCACTTAGAAATATTTCTGTTTTTGCTATAGTTTTAAATGCTGGACGCTTTTTTTTGTTGTTGTTTTTGTATCATTCTTCCCTTATTCTGAGTAGTCTGCGCCCTTCATTGTATCCTAATAGTGACGATTAAAATAACAGACACCCAGGCAAACATCACTAAATGATGAAAAGCTGCAACTACCTCAGCGTCAGAACCACTAATTAATCATGGAAATCAGGATGAACATAAAAAATACATTATCCACATATACCTGCTTAATTTTTATTAAAATATATTAACACATTTACTTTTGTAATTCATTCATTGACCCCAAAACACTGAAACTGGGAAATAACAGCTCACATAATTAGAATCGGAGTCCAATTAAAAGCAGAAGTTGCTTGGAACAAAAACCTGCAGCTTCAGGGGGTCCCCAGGACCAAGTTTGGGAACCACTGTACTAGCAGAATATAGTCAAATACAAGAGTAGTAAAAAAACAAAAAAATCAAAATCAAAAGAAGCAAAAAAAAAAGTAAGTTATGAGACTTAAACTCAAGACAAAAGTTCATATTTAGAGATTAATTAAATTAAGGTTTCCTTCCTGGAACTTAACTGTTCATCTGTACTCAAGAGGAATGGTTAATGTATGGCTTGTACTATTTTATGGATGAGTCATTTCAAATGATAAAATTAAAAAATATTTATATGAAACTCATATTTTAAATGGGTTTAATTATTTAATTGATGGAGCATTTGATTTGTCAGTTCAGAAGACATTTCACCCAGCCATCCATTTACCTTAGTCAAATTAAGCAAATTAAACAAATCCATTCTTGAGATGACCAAAGAGAAATAGTTCCTAACTTTTTGCAATTTTATGAGCAGTCTGACAACTTGATTAGTTAATGTGAACAAATGACCAGAATTCCAGTGTATTGATACCACAAGTGTATGCTAATTTGTGTTTTATTATATTTTAGATATATTGTACTTGGTATTTTTTTGTTTATTTGTTACTAAAACGACTTAAAGCATATAGATTTATTTGTCTGAATTTGTTAGGAAGAGTAATAATTCAAAGCCCCAATTAGCAAAGATAAGGTTCCAATCATAATAAGTGATAATAATTCATAATAAGTGATCTAATTTAGCTAGTTGGTCTTTTTTTCTCCTCTCTTTTTCTGCATTTAGAAAAACAAACCAGTATGACTTTTACATTATATGTCATTTAGACATACAGTATTTCTATTTTTAGTAGTTTTAGTACAGGTTTAAATAATCAAACATGTATTTTAAGAATAACACATTGAAGATGTTTAAACTATTAGTGTTCCTTTTATGATATTTTTATTATGTTTAATAAATTCGATTTTAGGATAATTAAACAAAGTAAAGAGGATAGCATGTGTATTCTTAGAAGATCTAAACATAGTTTCTAAAAGAGTATATAATGCTTAAGGGGCTTATGAGAAGAACCTAAACTGCTTGATTTGTTCATTAATTTATTGGAGTGTTACGTAAAAGTACTGATTTATTAAAGTGATGCATTGGGGCATATCTTATATATTTTGTTTGGTTCTTTTATAATTTAAAATTAATTGTACTACTTGTCTGGTTGTCTTGCTTGTGTCTTCAGTCTTTCAGATTAGGCAAAAGTAACTTTTCCCCTGCGTCAATTGGCAGAATAACTTCATATGAAGGAGTATTACATTTATGACTGATAATTGTCTTTTATTAGTTGCGAATATCTAGAATGGTACTGAGGGCAACCATTAGACACTGGGTGATGTGCATGTGTTGGCAATTTCTGGCAGGATTTGTGAACAGAATTTTTATCTGGCTGATGTGTTAACGCAGAGAAGCATAAAGAAGCCTGTGAGGAAGTTAATTCAACTAACCTGAGCGACATTAAGTTATTTGACTTACTTTTACTTACTGTGAGCAATAGTGGCACTCTTTAAACTGCCCCCTGAACCTGAAAAATGATCAATAGAGTGTAAAATAGAGTATATAACAAGAAGAGGTTTAATTACAAAGGAAATGTAACATTGCATGGAGAACACATAAAAAACAAATGAAAAGGGGGAACCCATATACTGTATACTGTAAATATACCACACTATACATGTGCTAGACCTGACTTCAACAAACACTTGCTGATCAACTTAGCCCTTTTCATATACTTATTTTCTACACCATAGACACATTTGCTTTCACCATTTAGGACCTGAGACATTGCCAATCCTCCTGGAGATCAGTTTGAAAGGAGGTTTCAGCTCAAACCAGCATCCAACTCCAGCCATACTCCAGGAGGTGTAAGATTAGAGCTCCCTCTGGTGGCTCTATATACTAATACACAACAGGCCTCTAACACCATGAGGTGAGAGAGGTGGCAATACATTTAAACTTAACATGGGCTTCAACTCGATTCCCACTCTGGCTTTTCTCTGCAAAGCATGAAGGAGCCCTTACTGGACATAAGGTAAATTAATTCCATGTTACCCTATGCAGGTCATTCTCCACTAAGTCTTTTTAATTATTTAAAGGACATTTTAAGGCCCGGGGTTTCTCCTGTATTTCACAACCCACACACTATCTCACATTTATCTTGTTAAACTAAAATGGATAATGGAGTCCTTAAGCTCAGACAGACAAGAACAAAGATGAATTGTCTCTGTGCATTATAAGATTAATAATAAGTACTGTAGCTTCACATGCTGAAAATCATTGTGAAACAGAAAAGTAAAATGATTAATGTTGAATTAGAGAAGCTGTGGCTACCACATTCATTTTTTAAAGAATTCTTTAGGATATTCAATCTTGAATTTTTTGTTCTAAATGTAGTAAACTAAACATTATTATTATTTCCTCTCGTATGATGTCTTTCCGGTTTTAGCTGGTAAATCCAGGCTACAACAAGAAGCCAAAGTGGTGATTATTATTATTATTATTATTGTTATCTGAAGAAATAGCATTATTTTTCACTTATGTATTAATAATTTACCTTTGAGCATAGGTAAACAGCACAGGGAAATTAATGTCCCCAGATCTCAATACATGATAAGACTCTGGCATCATTAGGAAGAATCAGGATCGGTAGAATATAATAACATGAAGTTTGCATTCTGCTTCTGTATAAAAATTTAGATTTTTATTTTAATCTTTGTTGTTTCATTTAAAATTCTACTGGTCACATTTCTAGTATTCATTTGTTGTTTAAGTCACCATTTTCATCTTCCAGTGCCAACAATGAAGTGTCAATGTTAAGTTGGGTAACATGGATGACAACTGTGCAAATCCATACAACAATATCGGTGATTACATTTTTTTTTAAAGATTATATATATAGGTAACACATGTGGTTGGTCTGCCAGTCGGCAAACATCTGCCATGGGCCCTCTCAGTTGCAAGAAGCAGATCATAGAATGTTATATAGTTTACTGTCAAATAATGCAAAGAGTATGAGACACGTGTTTCGCCCTGTGTGGTTCATTTATTTGACAGCCTGGAGATCGGAGTAATTACATTTGCAGCATTCATAGTCTGAGTCCCAAACTGAAATGTAATTACTCTGATCTCCAGGTTGTCAAAAAAACGAACTGCACGCCGTGGCGCAGTGTAAAAAGGTCCGAGGTTCAATCCCCGTGTGGGGTGCAGTGGAGTGTGTATGCCTGATGAGCCCAAATAAGGGCAAAACATGTGTCACGTACTCTTTGCATTATTTGATAGTAAACTATGTAACATATATACATATATAAATATATAAATATATACTATATAAAACTAGCCTTCAAGGTTAGTATAAAGTTGTTTAGAATTAATTGTAAAAGAACTGTACATAGAAAATCCATGTGAGACCCTCTTAATGGTGTCTTTCATAGTCAAAATAATTAATGTGCTCATGAAGGAAGATGTATCTGATTGGCATAGGAGGAGCAATACCAACTAAGTCAGAAGAAAGTTGAAAAAATTAAATTGACAGAAAAACTGTGATGTAATCTGATGGTCAGGTGTTTAGAGAAGAAGACTTTCCTGAATAAAACAAGCAGCTAGTTAAGAATGATTTTTGGTGTAGCTTTGAGTCCTAAATACATATCTGATTTTGCTTGCTCACCTTCAATAACATTGTTTAAACGCGTACATAAAAGAAGATACAATCTCCTACGCTATTCTCTCTTACATTGATTGCATTTACACTATAGAGCTGAATTTTAGTTACATAAACTTGTGTAGTTAGTATTTAAGATTAAATCAATGTTATATAAAATCTATGAATAGTTTTTGTCAACTGCTTTTTTGGTTCAAAGTGTAATATTCACTAAACCATGTTACATTTAGCAAGCTTTCTCAGAAATTCTCTGTTGACTCATGTACAGATATACCTTGTAGAGCTTGTATCTTGTGTAGAGTGTGTTCTTCTTTAACTGTTTTCATTGATTTGCCTGTGAATGCATTCCCACTAATAAAATGCACTTTTAAAGTCTACTTCTTGCTTGGTGTGAAGTTTGTTCAGTTATAAGGTGTTTCTTTGTTTTGTGTCTTTCAATTAAACGCTTGGGGTGTGATGAAATGGGTTCCATTAAAGAAATAACATCACTTAACCTTCTAGGACTGCATGGTTCTTCATTCAGCTCAATTCAGAGAGTGTTGTCTCTGTATTAGCCTTGCTATATACTTTTTTTTTTTTTGCTAGGACAATCATGCATGCTGCTCCTCAATCCACTTCTTCTCTCACCAGCTATAGCAGGGACAGATTGGGAAAGAAGGAAACTGGCTTTATAGAAAAGTGCCAAGAGTCACATCCCACATTTTAGGTGGACCATAGCAGAATGTGAAGATCCATTGTGAAAATATGTCCAACCTGCAAACAGGAAAGAGAGATGTATTAAAACATTATTAGATAGTAGGTGTTGCTTCAGCTATCAATGTTGTTAATGGTAGAATAAAAAAGAAATAGTTGCCATTTATTGAAAACTGGGCTGGAGCTGCAGCCCCATGAGTAAAATGCATGTTGCCCAGTGCTAAGACAGCTTCATCTAGTAGCTTCCAAGCTGAATCCTGAAGATACTGATCTGGTTACAGGAAATTGCCTAGGGTCTTATAAAAGCCACTCCAGAATCCGAGAAGCCTAAAGAGAAGGAAGGTCACCACACAAGAGACCAGAGACAGGATTCCCTGGCAGATTCGGCCATATTGACACTACTGTAGCTAACAGCAGATAGCACGACCACACCGGTGCTATTCCAAGGGGTCGCAAGTGAACACAGTCTGCTCTAGCCTGTCGACACAAAGCTCTGTTCTACTGACAGAATAGAATCAATTCACTGAGATTTTTTTTGTTTCAATGTGTTAAGTTTTTATTTTCATTTTTTAATATGTTCTATTGTTATTCTGGTTGCCATTTCAGGTATTTGTTTTTCTTGGGTACTGTCATTTTGCCATTCTGTGATTTCAGATTTTATAGGCACTGCCATTATACGAGTCTGGTCACCTCTTTATTCCTTCTGGTAATTTATTTCCTCTACTGAGCATTGAAGGCATCGATTCTAAACAGCTGTGCAGGGGTCATTTGTGCCCCAATACATTCCTTTTCTTCAGACTGCTCTTGTGCACGATTTGAGTTCATTTGATTAAGTACAGTCTCATTCCTACCCACATGGGTGAGGAGTCTAAAAGCAAATGTTTTTAAGATTTACAATGAGGCACCTGTATTGAGACTTTTTCACCTCAGTTGTGGGGACTAGCACAATTTATCTTTTCTTAGCTTTCCTATCAATTCAATAAAAAATAAAAAGCTTGGCCGATACAGTAGCACATTGGTGCCTCAATCTCTTCGTGCCTTTCATGTCTGCTGACAAAAATGTCTATGCAAGCAAAACTTGCCAATGAAAAGCATCATCTGATTCACATTCTTTATCATACCACTACTGTGCAATGCCTTCAATGCCAACATTTTGCTGAATATAAATTTCACTATCAATGAAACCCCACTACACTATAAACTTAACCTAAAAAAAATAATGAGGTAAGAAAACAATACAAAGCACCATGCAAATTAAAGACATTTTGCATATAAATTTGCATACCTTTATTCTGCAAATACTAATGAGAACGTTTTTTAGCGACTGAAGATTTTTTTTTTCCTACTTTTACTTAGTCCCAGATTCAAGTGCTTTAGACAAGGGCAGATCTACCATCTGGGTGTTGTGGGTTTGCTCCTGGAGCCCGAGTCAGCAAGGGGCCTTTTCACTAAGATGTAACGATGGATGACCTACCTATATGCTGAAATGATCAAGGGGCCCCACATTGATGAAACAATTGAGTTGTTTGCAAGTTAAAATGAACCGCACAGTGCTAGATGAAATAAGGGGACTCCTCAGAGGTGATCAAGTCTCGTGCATTAAACATAATGAACTCTCTATTGAGGAGCTAAGTCACTCGGGGGCCTGTGGGGGTCTTAATCAAGCCTTTGCCATAGATCATCCAGGTAAAGAAGAAAACAGCGATTAACACAGTTCTGGTAATGGGTCCATAATTGATGATGATATATCTATTTCAGGATATACCAACTGGCAAAAAAAGACCCTCAAAGAAAAATAAACACGAGAGGAGCTTAATTTCCAAACAAAAACAATTTCAGAAATTATTAAAATGCAATATTAAACATTCTTAGCAGCGGCCCTAACAAATATACTACTTGGAGAGCAGCTCACATCCAGGCAACTCATTGACATGTTTCATGTCTCAAGGAAACAAAATTGTTTTACATTTTTGCAGCTGAGCGGTGACAACCAGAATACCATTTTTGTCCTGAATTAACAGCATTTATAATTGGCAGTCTCATTCCAAGCAGCTAGGATCCTAAAACTTCAATGATCACCAATGTTAAAAGGTGTAAAGTTTCCAGTTTTAAAAAAATTGCTTAGTGAACAGTACAGTAGAAGTGATACACAGTTATTATTATTATTATTTCCCAAATAAATGCATCTTTAAGCAATGTACTTGAATGTGTCTTACATATATCATTTTGGTTTGACAGATAAGCATGGGGAAATGAAACAGAGCCAATAGTGAAGTGGGACATAATATAATTTAAATTTATAATTAAAAAAAAAAGATATAGTTTCTATCAAAAATATGAAAGTGCCTGGGTGTGTCCAGACTTTTGACTGGTAGTGTAGATTATTGTCGCTTGTTACTCACAATAGTCTACTGTAATAACAGAATCAGCAAATACAAAACATTGCAACATTTTAACACACAATTTCAATTCTGCAGCAAGGTTTAAAGTAGTGTCTTGTCTTGTTACTTTTTCCTTCCTATTTTTTTTTTTGCCAAAAACTGATTAAACTGGTCATTTAGACTTGTTATTATTTTTATGTTAACATTTTCATGGTTAACTACAATTGCTACCAAATATAAAAGCAATTGTGCTGAGGTCAGGATAAGCCCGTTTATAAAATGGATGCACGATAGCAGCTGATACAGAACTACCTTACAGCAAGACATTGTCACTCTGTGAGAAGAGCCTACAAATAAAGCTTTGAGGATATGAATAGGCGTTGACTGGCAGGTGCTAAGCCCGCCCCTGAGGTTAGTGCGCATTGCGCAGAAGACACTGGAAGTAGTCTGAGGTAGGAGGTGTGTATCTAGTAGGTTCCAAGAAGTTTTAATTTTATATTTCTTTACTTGTAAGCAGTATTACATAAGTAATTGTCGTTAATGAGTTTGCGAGGTAGACGTGTAAGTTTTCTACGAGTATAAGTCACTATGTTATAATGGGTAATTTAAACGTTCATGTTACGCCGTTCCCGCCTTAGCATCTTCACTCCTCGTGCCAATCTTGCAGGTGAGGTTATTTTCTGTTGGTGGCCTTATTAAAGATTTTTTTTAAATCGTGTACGTCAGTACTTGTTTTTTCCGAAAAAACCTGCATCCATTGGAGAGGTTTTCTGCAAAAAAAAAAAAAAAAGAATTTATAAAAATGAAAATGCAAGCTCTCTTTTGCAACTTGATTTTCAAAGTTTGCGCGCAAAAATACTGCAAAAAATTAAAATTATAATGAAATAGCCCAACTTGCAGTTTCATTTTCAGCCTGAACCGCAATGAAGCTGCAAAAATGAAAAGTAAAATGTAAATACCTTAAGAAGATACAATACTAAACACGTCATGGAGTAAACTGAGAAAAGGTTAAGAGTAAAGGTGTTATTTTTTTAACCTAATTAACTCGTTTGACCTTTCGGATCCATGCTTAGGTTTTCTGAATTATTACAAGTAACTTCTAATTTAAGTTATGTGGCCCCCGTTTCAGCCCCGCCTTGAGATTGTATTAAAGGTTTTCAGAAGTAAATAATAAACAATTCATATATCCGTTTGCTCAAGAGCGCATGTGTGTATTTTCTAAACCTAATTCAGGGTATTTAAGCTGGACTCTTTACAGGGTGGTCCAGATCTAATTATGCAATTTTCATTACGTTACAACTTAAGTTTATTACATAGAGAATTCACACCAAAAAAAAAAAAAATCTTTTTGTTGCCGATAGATGGCAGCACCTGCCCTGCATTCCAAAATGGCGATGTTGTCTGTCGAACAGCGGGTGCGATGTGTTCGCCTTTTCTCGATAACGGGCAGTGTTTCCGAGGTGCAACGCAGGATGTTGGAGGAATTTGGACCGCCTGAAGTGCATAGGGACACGATCTCCCAAATAAACGAAATATTTGACCGGACTGGTAGCGCCAATCACCCGAATAATCCTGGACCATCGAAAAGCGTGCGAACTGACGATATAAAGAATTGTCTTCGCGCCGAACTGGAATCGTCCCCGCATAAATCGGAGTCATCCAGACAATTGTCTGCAAAGCTGAACATTGGTAAAACAAGTGTGCTGAGGATGTTGCATGAAATGAAACACACGCCCGACCATCCACATAAATGTAAGTCCATTTTAGTTTATTATAAGATATTTCGAACAATTCTTTTGTATTGTTTTCCTGCATTGCATTTAAAGTTGCATAATTAGATCTGGACCACCCTGTACATATACAGCTTATGCACACTCACAAATGTTAGTTTTTTTTTATTAAATTGTGCCACAAAATCACATCCTCTTCTGGAAAATTGCTTGATATCGGATAGTATGTGTGCGTCTTCCATATTGCGTAGCACGAAAATTAAGGGATTTTTTTTTTATTTTACTGGATTTGTAAGGATCTTCTGAGTTTCTAATCATTTTTTTTTTCTTGGCATGCTTTGTATCCCCTAATAAATACTAACACGAGGAACTCATCAGGTTCACCCAAGTTCCTGAAGATTTTTTTTTTTTTGGTACAAAGAATATATTTGGCTTGTAATAAAGCGACACACATCTGAGTTTAACTCCATGTTGCTTTTATTAGTGTCAAAGATGCTGAAAGGAGATCTGTGTGATGTGAGGAATTAGTGCAAGTAAATGGGTACTGTTCCTTACTCGGAACTAAAGTATTAATGTGATATGTGCAAATTACATAAACTTATTTGCATTAACTGCTGTGTCAGAGCTGAAGCTGTTAAGTAAGAAAATCCAGCTTTTAGTTTCATTGATATAGACGTGCTTGACAAGAATGCTATATTTTGGCAATAACAATGACTCTGTTTTAGCTGCAATGCCTTCAAAAGGTCGCAAAAGGAAGGTACAGGTGAATGAGGAAGTGCCCTCTGCAGATGGAGTGCAAGAAACAAAGAAGACCAAAGTGGCATCAGGAGACATGAAGGTGGTTATTGAGCACTGGTATGTATGTATTCGTCTTGTATTCTGTTTAGATTGTTTGGGTTGTTTCCTTGATCTCTTATAAAAACTACTTCAAATCACTTCCGTTTTTTGGTTTAAATATAGGCAGGTGATGCTCGCCCTACTCCCCCCAAAACTTTCGTAACATGCAAAAACAAGTAACACAAAACACCTGTAAACTAAGAACGCAGACTCCACTATCAGGTGGCAAAGGAAAGCGGCTGCACGTGCAGTTTACTGTGAGTGTACATTAAATCAGAAGCTGAAACAAGCAGCAAAGATGCGCAAACATAAAGAGATGAGACAATCATACCTTAACATGCCTGCGCTACATCAAAAGTGGCACTGAATATTACCGGACACTTATGTTTGAAGGCTGCAGTTTTCACTCGATGTGCTGCTGCTCACAATTAGAAGTGAAAAGAGGCAGGGCTGCATGCAGCTCCTTGTGGGATACGTGCCCAGCAGTCTGGGAGTCTGAATTCTCTTTCAAAAGGAACAGGAGAACGGGAAAGTGTATTTGATTTGGACTGAATCGAAAGTGTTTTTTTTTTTTTTTTTAACACTTCAAATAGTAACATGTAAGTAACAACAAGAAGGCTCAACGTTGTAACTGCTTATAAAAATTAATCCTAACATAGCTACAATTGGTTATATTAAAATGCCTAAAGTGCTTGGATAAATAGGACGAAGCAGAAGCCATTAATGAAACAAATCATAAGGTTGATTGTTTTAAGTGTGTCCATCAGATTGTCAACTGACTTTTTTTTAAAACAGTGCCTGGAAATAGTTCCTCAAGTTCCCAGTTACTTGAAACCGATGATGCCTACGGATTGTTTCATGTTTGTGTATTCTTCATACACCTACTTATTTCTGAAGTTAAATACTGCTGCTGCCTGATTACATTTTACAACTGTAGGATGCAGTTCATTGTTCAAATTTTGCAAATAGTAACCCCATATTTTTACATGTATGTGTAAGGGGAATGTCACAGCAGTGAGCCTGTTAACACACTACAAGCGCTGGTCTGTGTTACTGAAAATTAATTGCTGTAAATATTGGTTTCATTTATACCTGGCAATTCTGATTTATTTTTGAGCTTAGTTATTATGAGTAAAATAAAGGTTTTTATTTTTGTACTTGTGTACTTAATTATGGTATATTTTTATTTCTTTGGATTGTATTGTGAAGCAACTTGTGGCAGACATCCCAGAAAATATATCTCTTAAATATATTCTGAAATTGTGCCAAACCTGATTGTTTGGCTGTGGGTGTTATTTTATCATCTGTCGAATATGAAATAAATCTGCCTTGGTGCACATTTTTCGAAGTGCATTTATACTTAAGTTTTTACCTTTTATGTGATTGTATTCTTGTACAGTAAAGAAGAAAATAAGGTACATTTAACTGTAGTGACGTCCAGTGACACTTTTGATGTTTTTTTTTAAATCCAATTTAAACTGCTTTATATCCTCAGCTGTTCTTTTTATTTGCAGCAATAGCTGACGAGTATATCCGCGCAATGCTGTTGCCCTGCAAAAGGCTATTGAAGAGGCACACCCCAGTATACCTGTGGAGTTAAACCCTCTCAAGCCTAGGCGAAACAGTTTTGAAGTTACATTTGTGAATGCTGCTGGAACAGGTAAGTGAACACCTCAGATTTTAGGTTGAATTGGAATATGTGAGTTTGTCTGGAAGCAAAGGTCTGTGATACGCTTTGCATATTTGTAGCTAGTGATCCAAAATGAAGAAAATAAGTCGCACATCTTAAAATAGGTAGGGTTAGAAAGTGTTGGTCATAAAGTCTTTATTATTGGGATTTTTTTCTTTTGAAGCCTGCATATGCTGGATTCAAGTCCAGTATGTGTAGATATGTATGTATGTATAAATGGGAATGAACATGTAGCCTACAGAATCTTTAAACAATCTGAAATGGCATTATAAAGGAAAATATGTATTTAGTATGAAGCATTTGACTATGTTATGGATTCAGATGTCTGCATACAGTGCAAACCGTATTAAAGATAAGAGTCTAAAACTGGAAATATGTTTATATTGTGTATCCCTGGCAAACATCTGAGCAGGGCAACATTGGCTAACACATGACATTTATGCAGATTCACAATCTACAGGCAGTCTGATTGTTATGCACTCCACAAATCAAGTGTAATATTAGGGATCAAATATCGGACAGTGCCAACCTTGCCATGTCCACTGGACCTAATTCCTTTGTAAACTAGCAGTCAAGATCACTGTCAATATGACAGCTCTAACTGCTAAGTCTGTACTTGTAAATTAAAGTGTAAAATAGAGCTCATTTTGTTAATTTGTTTTTGCCGTTTTAGTATACATTTTCATTTAGTCAAATGCAAACGGATGTACCAGTAATTAAAAACATAAATGCTAAACATTCAGTGATCGGTTTTTTTTGGAGCCAGTACCAAATCTCCAGTTTAATGACAGATTCTGCTATATTTTTTTTTTTCTTCTTTACACTAAGCTCCTCAATAACAAGCCATTTAGACGTGTTATGTTAAAGTGGTACTTTTAAAATTAAACTGCAGAACACAGGTGTTAATTTTTATTAACAAAATGAAATTCTGTAGGATTATTGTTCAGTGACCATACAAAATACTAAAATAAAAATATCCCTTTAATACATAATATTAACTAAGACATAGTATTTATCCATAATACATTTGGCATAAAAGAAAATGTTTATCATAATCACAAGTCACAATTCTAATAAAAAAATGATAAAATGTTCATAAGATGCCAATTAAGAAGATACAATGCTAATATGCCTAAAGGTTTACACATAAAATAGACAAATTTTCCTCTTAAGACAAATTGTTTACTAAGCAGTGAGGGAAATACTTCTTAATCTGTTCTTTTCCTTATCAAAAACATGAGCTGTTGTACTAAGCACAAGCTTGCTCACTATTCACATTTGGACAAGGAGTATATATTTTAATAACAGGACAAAATGAAAAGGTCTGAAGTCATTACAGGGGGCATTTCTCTTAATTTCTCCCACAGATGTGCCTCTTTTTTTCTTCTTGTTCAAGTACAACACATCTAAAGCTAAAGAATATATATATATCTTCTGCCTCTCCATGCACTAGATAACTCCTCAGATGCGCAAGTCTCGGATTATTACTCCACTCCTTTAATGTAAAAAGCTAATATTCCCATCTTCCCTCTCCTCTAAAGTCTGATTGTCCCTTCCAATGTCTAAAGGAACTTCCAGCATCAAAATAACAGTGTGCTGCTTAATGTACAGTAATACTTTGGGAGTAGGGGCACTACAACTACGTTACTGTAAAGTTTACTAATTGAGCAAATTGAGTTATTTGCATGAAAATTGGCTGTTTCAGATCAGTGGGTGATCAATTGGAGCTTCACTAATAAATACACATTAAATAAATAAGGGCAGCCAGTTATTGAGTTGGAAGTACCCGGTGTATAAGGTGTTTTTTATTTTGTCCTTTTTTAGTTACAAAACCAAAGTGTGTTGTGTTTTTCCCTCTTTACTTCTCTAAAGGTAATCTGTTTTAAGTATAGTTATACTTTCCTCAAAATTAATTGAATAGGCCCATTTACTAGACCAGGGGTGACAGTATATATCATCAGTGGAAGTTCCCTGCAGTAGAGATGTGAACGTTTACTAGCATGAAAGCAGCCCTTTCTGCCCTGACCTGTTCTATTAAGCTGCATTGTAGCATGGAGCAGAACCAGAACAGTTGTGCAGGTAAAACCATCATCAGAAAATGACTGAACACTGATTTGACTGCATCACTACCTGAATTATATTATTCTTTCTTTCAGAAATAAGTTTATGGTCTGGCCTTAAGAAGGGTCCACCGCGCAAACTGAAATTTCCTGATACAGCAGTTGTCCTCGATGCTTTAAAAGGAGCACTTTAATTTTAGTCACCTGATGAAGAAAGAGGTGAGGGTGTCTCACTTTTGCATCTTTTATATGAGCATGTGAAAATTTATTATGTATATAATGTGTGTTTACAGAGAACATAAAATATATTGGATAATGAGATGCAATGTTCTGTTATAGGAGGCACCTGACTTTTCAGTTGTGGAGCATCCAATGACGAGGAATGACCAATGGAGCACCACCTCCAGTTACTCCTCTGATGAATTTGTAGCTTTGCAATTGAGAATGTGATATGTGCAGTTGATTTGTTTGTTTTTTTTTAAGACTTTGTTTGGTTTTCTTTATATTCTTAATAAAGTAAAATTAATAACATTTGTACGGTTATTTCACTCTCTGTGTTGTTTTATTGTGAGGGATGAATAAAATACCGCTTAAGCATAGCAAATATGAAAGTGATGCCTCCTATTGTTCCTTTTGGTATTGATGAAACTTGCATTGTTAAGAAGATAATGTTAGCCAGCAAACCATTTTTATTTTTGTTATAACACTTTAAGTTCAGATAGATCTAGCCTAAGAAATAATAATATAATTCTTAACAATCAATAATATCATAAGACACCTTTTGTTTAGCCAAGTGTTTCATCCCAAATTACATTTTCTACTTGCACACTTGCTTTTGCTATTGGCAGTTTGTAATCAAGAGGGGTATAATGGTGAAATATTCCTAGATAGATACTTTATTAATCCCAAGGGGAAATTCATATAATCCAGGAGCAGTATACTGATACAAAAAACAATATTAAATTTAAAGAGTAATAAAAATGCATGTAAAAACAGACAATAACTTTGAATAATGTTAGCGTTTACCCCCCGGGTGGAATTGAAGAGTCGTACAGTGTGGGGACTCCTCAGTCTGTCACTGAAGCTACTCCTCTGCCTGGAGATGACTCTGTTCAGTGGATGCAGTGGATTCTCCATGATTGACAGGAGTCTTCTCAGCGTCCATCGTTCTGCCACAGATGTTAAACTGTCCAGCTTCATTCCTACAATAGAGCCTGCCTTCCTAACAAGTTTGTCCAGGCATCAGGTGTCCTTCATCTTTATGCTGCCTCCCCAGTACACCACCGCGTAGAAGAGGGCACTCACCACAACCGTCTGGTAGAACATCTGCAGCATCTTATTGCAGATGTTGAAGGATGCCAACCTTCTAAAGAAGTGTAGTTGTCTCTGTCCTCTCTTACACAGAGCATCAGTATTGGCAGTCTAGTTCAATTTGTCATCCAGCTGCACTCCCAAGTATTTATAGGTCTGCACACAAGTCTCCTCTGATCACAGGGTCCATGAGGGGCCTGGGCCTCCTAAAATCCACTATCAGTTCCTTGGTCTTGCTGGTGTTCAGGTGTAAGTGGTTTGAGTACTTGTGTGTACTGTGATGAGTGTTCATTTACATCAAATACTCTTTGTTTTTCACTATAATAGACAGACTTTTTTGTGGGTGGCAGATGATTGCCCATTTTTTGTATATATATATATATATATATATATATATATATATATATATATATATATATATATATAATGTATGTATATATATATATATATAAATGTATGTATGTATTTTTAATAATGTAACCTAAAATGTTTGTCATTGCTTAATATTATTCAGAGGTTAGTGACTATTATCTTATAATCACTGTACCTCACAGTAGTGTCAGATACTACATGTCTGAGTGCTTAGCTCAGAATTTTCACTTCAACCCTTAGTGTTAGAAACTAATACAGTAGAAACTTTTTTTCCCCATCGATTTTGATTTTTGCTTAATATTAACAATTTACCCGTCTGTAACTCTGACAAAATTACATCTCTAAATTTATTGAAAATTACTGTGAGGAAGGCCCTATTTTCACATATGCTGAAATCTGACACTCCTAGACTTTCATTGTTGTATAGACCATTGTTATTGGCAGAAGACCATACAGTTGGGTGTTCTAATGAGTCTGCTGTCAAATGTACAGTATAGTCTAGAATTATTTGGATGATGACACAGTTATTAATATGAATGTTTACCCAAGCATATGTAGGTGTTGAAATGAAAGAGGATGGGAGTATTTGGTGCAGACTTTAAGCATTAAACCAAAGGCATTTACAATTAAAAAAAAATAAAAATAAAAATAGTTAACCAGATGTAACTGGACAACAGGCTGCTTAGTGGTTTTCCATGGCCTGATGTGTGGTGTTGTATCATCACGTCAATTACAGTTCATCTGATAACAGACCTGCAGGTGATTCTAAGTGTGGTATGTTCAATAAGAAATTGTTGCTGTTGTCACTAAACATGATGATCAAACAAGTCCCTATTGCCAGTAAAGCAGGTGCTCATGAGGCTGAAAAATCAGAAAACATAATCAGTGACATATCAAAAGGTGTGGTTTTGCCAACTGCTTGGTACATTATTGATAACAAAAAGTGAACTTGGGAATACCAAACAGCCTGGAAGCAAGGAAAACTACTGCAGTGGATGACAGAAGAATACTTGTGAAAAAAAAACAAACACTAGTGTGAGCCACTCCTGGAGTGATATTATGAGCCCAACACACCACAGCATAGAAAATCGCATTGGCTATTGCAAAGTTGTGAAGGATGTCGTTACCCACATTAAAAGAATGCAGTCTCCTACGAAAAAATAGCCTGCTCTGCCCTTTCCTATATAGTTCCTCTGTGTTATGAAACCTGTGTTATACCTGCAAATTTTATCAATCTTTAATATTGTTTTTTATCAGTATGCTGCTGCTGGAGTATGTGAATTTCCCCTTGGGATTAATAAAGTAGGGCGGCGCAGTGGTAGCCCTGCTGCCTCGCAGTTAAGAGTCCCGGGTTCGCTTCCTGGGTCCTGCTTGCGTGTACTTTGCATGTTCTCCCCATGTTTTTTGTGGGTTTCCTCCGGGTACTCCGGTTTTCTCCCACAGTCCAAAGACATGCAGGTTAGGTGCACTGGCGATCCTAAATTGTCCTTGGTGTGTGCGCGCCTTGCAGTGGGCTGGCACCCTGCCCGGGGTTTGTTCCCTGCCTTGCGTCCTGTGTTGGCTAGGATTGGCTCCAGCAGACCCCCATGACCCTGTAGTTAGGATATAGCAGGTTGGATAATGGATGGATGGAAGTATCTATCTCTCTAGCTATCTATCAGTCCAACCTGTTATTAATGTGGACCCCCAAGTATATGTATAAGTGCACCGCCTCTACGTAAACTCCTTAAATAGTGACTGGGCATAGAAACTCTTTGTTGTGGCAATTCCTCGATTTTTGCTGATGTTGAGTTTGCTGCACCAAGAAACAAACTTTTCTCCCCGACTCCTCTCCTCTGTCTCATCCCTCTAATCGCCCCATAAGTGCTGCATCATCTGCAAATTTCTGCACAAGGCATGACCTGCTTTTATATTTATAGTCTGAAGCATGAAGAGAAAAGGAGACAGAGCTGTTCATGTGGTGCTCCAGTGTGTTAAACACATTTTTTTTAAGAATATTGTATTTAATAACTTTGTCAAGAGACCTTTTGCTTTTCTTCACTGGGACTGCACCTTCATGTCTTGTGCCTAATACGGCTAATATAAACTCATATAAATGAGTTAAGTGGTTTAGTAAGTGGATATTTCCATAAATATATTACAGCACATAGTGCCTAGTTGTCAGTAAGGCTTACATTTCAAAATATATATTTCATGGTCAGTCAATTCCTCCACTGACAGTATTAAATGGACAATGTCAGTTTTATGTCCATTTATATTGATCACATGTCAAGAATCAGAGGTGAATGAAAATTAAATGGTGTCAGTGGAAAAGGAAGGGAGAAATGAACTGTTTAAATGGCTTGGAGATATTGTAGATTGTATTGCAAACTGTCAGACTTCTGACCGATTATCATGTCATTGTACAGATAAGTGTTTAGCTCTTCTTGTAGCCATATTGTGTGTTCCTGTAATACAGGGGTATTACTTTCCCATATTGAGAGTGATACGGTGGCAGAACAGCACGTTTCCCGTGGATTGTGTGTTGCAGGGGCAAAATAACTTAACTTATCAAAAAGAAACAGTCCTCTGCTACAAACCTCCAATTACATGTTTTATATATCACTAGCCACAGTACCGATCAAAGTCAGGTAATAAAATACATTTAAAAATATTTCATATCTCTTGCCCTATGTGTACCTTCATCACGTTTTCTCAGTATCCGTTGTGTGTGTGTCTGAACTTCTCATGCCTGGCACACCCTCTTTCATTTCTGTTCCTACAAAGCCTGCTTCTCAGACTGATATTTCGAGGCGTCTTCCTCGCCTTCTGTCCGCTTTTAGAATTCCCGTCTTTGAAGGCGACTCTCGTGCCTCTTTTCCTCTTTCGATTGCATCACTTAAATGACCATTAAGATTGCTCTGAGGGACCAGACACACACAGACCTTACCGTTTTATTGCAGACTAACTGTGCTAAGATGGGTTAAACTCTTAAGTAATCAACATAACCTCAATGTTAATGTTTGCACTGCACCACCTGTTGAGATGCATTTTGAAATGCATCCATATTCAAAGATAAATACCTTTGTTTCCATCCAGTTGCTGTATCTTTGTCATTCCAACAGATGGTGTATCATAAGCATTGGTGGTATTAATATCCATTGCATTTATCATGTCAACAGATGGCGCATCATAGACCTTAACACTTTTATGAATCTTACACCTGTTGTGATTGTTGTTTTGTTCTTTTTTTTTTTTTTGCACTTTTCCTGATGAGTTTCTGGGATGTCTTGGTGGCTATTCGGTTGTAATATGAAGTTGAGGAGCATGATTCAAACGTGTTTTATCCAATCATGGTTCCTGACAAAGTTGTAATTTTTGGGTGCCTCATTTATTTTCATGTCAGATGAATATACTGGGGTGGCGCAGTGGTAGCGCTGCTGCCTCACAGTTAGGAGACCCGGGTTCTCTTCCCTGTGTGGAGTTTGCATGTTCTCCCCGTGTCTGCATGGGTTTCCTCCGGGTGCTCCAGTTTCCTCCCACAGACCAAAGACATGCAGGTTAGGTGCATTGGCGATCCTAAATTGTCCCTAGTGTGTGCTTGGTGTGTGTGTGTGTTTGTGTGTGCAATGCGGTGGGGCTGGCGCCCTGCCCAGAGTTTGTTTCCTGCCTTGTACACTGTGTTGGGTGGGATTGGCTCCAGCAGACCCCTGTGACCCTGTAGTTAGGATATAGCGGGATGGATCGATGAATATACTATATACACAGTATATCAACCTTAATAATAGGACAAGTTTCTGTTTTTGTGGCTGTGTACTGTATGTGTGTGTCCATCCGGTTATATGCCATTTAGATACACGATTTGTAAAAGCAGTGCTAATGTTTGTGATATGCTATCTGTTGGAATGAAAATTGCACTGCATTTTTTCTATTACATGCATTACAAAATACATTCCTGTAGATGGTACACTGCAAATGTTAATGCTGAACACATCCAGTATAGTGTAACTGCTGGACAGGCATAACTCACCTCATCCACCTCAACAAAAGGACAAATGTCTGTGTATCTACATGCATTACAAAATACACTCCAACAGATGGAGCAGTGGAAACATTTATGCTGTGGTCTGTGTTATTTAGATTTCAACTCCTCTTAGACGGAGAACACAGTTAATGTGTGTGGGTGTGTATATAATATACGGTTTAAATATATACCACTCAAAAAATTTAAGGGAACAATTAATCCACACATTTGGATATCGACAAACAAAATATTCAAGTGGAAAATCTTTACTGAGGAATAATATGTAATTTGTTGAGAACAAAATGATGTAACAAAGGTCAATGCGGTCAGTGGAAACTAATATCACAAACCCATCAAGGGTTGGATTCAGCCTCACACCAAAACTCAAAGTCAAAAAATGAAATCACAGGCTGATCAAATTTGTGTGAATTTCAGCACGGCAACTCCTAATGTGACTCAGTAGTGTGTATGGCCTCCATGTGCCTGTGTGCATTTATAGGACATTCATTGCATTTCAACTGATTAAATTTGAAGAAAAACTGAAAAACAACAGTTGTATGTATGTATGTGTGTGTGTGTGTGTATATATATATATATATATATATATATATATATATATATATACTCACACATACACAAGCTGGGTGGCTTGCTTAAAGGGACACATTTAAGGGTGCACAGAAGGAAGATGCGTATGTTGCAGACAATTTCCACTCCTCTTCTGATTAACAACATAAAAGAACCCAGCAACAAAAAGTAATCATAGGTTTTCAACTGGCTTCTCCACATGACAGTATGTTTTGCCTGGGAAGCATTTATATATATATCAGTACAGGCCAAACGTTTGGACACACCTCCTCATTCAATGTGCTTTCTTTATTTTCATGACCATTTACATTGGTAGATTTTGAAGAAACTAGAATATAAAACATGTTTTCAGTTATTTCACCTTTTTTTGTTAAGTAGATAACTCCACATGTGTTCATTCATAGTTTTGATGCCTTCAGTGAGAATCTACCAGTGTAAATGGTCATGAAAATAAAACACATTGAATGAGGAGGTGTGTTCAAACTTTTGGCCTGTACTGTATACAGTAATCCCTCGCTATATCGTGCTTCGACTTTCGCGGCTTCACTCTATCGCGGATTTTATATGTAAGTATAACTAAATATATAACGCGGATTTTTCGTGGGTTCTGCGGACAATGTGTCTTTTTACTTCCTGTACATGCTTCCTCAGTTGGTTTGCCCAGTTGATTTCATGCAAGGGACGCTATTGGCGGATGACTGAGAAGCTAACCAATCAGAGCACGCAGTTAAGTTCCTGCCTGCTGAATGCAGTGTTAACAAGGAAGTCTCGCCTCGCTCATTCAGCATCAACGTGTTCCGCTGTGTAAAGAGTTAACTTTTGTGCTCTTTTGTGTTTATCTTTGTGCGTAGTCAAGCCCTTCATTATGGCTCCAAAACGATCTGCTCCTGCTATTACTTCAGGGGCCGTGCCCAAGCGCAAACGGAAGATGTTAACGACTGCCGAAAAGGTAAACATTTTGCATTTGTTGAAGGAAGGGAAAAGCTACACTGCTGTAGGACGCCATTACAGCATCAATGAGGCTACGATTCTTTTTATTTAAAAAGTAGGAAAGGAATATAAGATCTATGGCCGCAGCGTCCTTTTAACCAGGGTGCAAAACAAGTTGTAAGTGGATGTAGTAAGGCAGTAGTCTGGATGGAATCTGCTTTAGGGATTTGGATTGAAGAAGAACGACGGCGGTGCTACACAATCGCCTGAAGTGGCTCCTTTAGAAGGGCTGTAACATTCTCCTTTGTTGTGCAGTAAAATTAAACTCATTGTTATCCGTCAAGTCATCGTGTCATTGTTGGTGAGTAACCAATAATTAATTTTGTACTTACAGTACTTAGTACATGTACATACGTTTAGTGTCACTGTACACACATTTACTGTATACTATTTTTCTTGCATTGTACGTATTTTTTTGCTGGTGGCCTGTCTATCGTAATGGCTGTAACATATGTGATATCGGAGACACTCGATATCTTTAAAATAATATTTAGGTTTTACTGTATATAAACAGTGTGTTTATATGCATAATTTCAATGAATCTTACCTAATATCTAAGAGAATACAAAGGGATTATGCTGTATAACTCTGCGGGGAATATTTATAAACAGTGTGGGAGAGTTTATAAGGGCTTAAAATATATAAAAATAACCATACAAACATGGTTTCTACTTTGCGGATTTTCACCTATCGCGGGGGGGTCTGGAACGCTTCCCCCGCGATTGAGGAGGGATTACTGTATATATATACACGAGTATATCTTTACATATAATACGCTACCATGGCTGTTCGTTTGTCCAGGATTTTAAATCACCTGTAGCTTGCAAACTGTTTGACCGATTGACCTGAAATTTGCTACACATATACTACGTGACATTTACTGTCTGCTTTCAGGGTGATGATTGACCTCCAAGGTTTTTTTATTTTATTTTATTGTAGAATCAACTCTCAGCAGCCGGGCGGTCATGCGACGCATGCGTATAGGCGCCGTTCTCATCCCTACCAGCTTCGCTGTCACTTCCCCTACCTCTTCACATCTTAAATCATTCTTGAGGCAGATTGAAGACTTAACTGCCAGCTTAAGTGATAAATTAAAGAAAATGTACTAATTGCAACACAAACACTGACTTAATCTGTTTTAAAGCGAAAAGATGCCGACGAAAGAAGAGAAGAAGCGGGCCACTAGGGTGGAGAAAAGAAGAGCTGCTCCTGAAGCAGCAAGCACATCAACCTCTGAGCAAATGAATGCTAAACATACATTAGAGGATGAAAACTAGGAATTCTCAAGTCAAGTGTATTTACTGCACATTATCATGCAGTGCGCCGTTACTGGTTTATATTTATATACACTTGCCAGCCACTTTACTAGGTACACCTTGCTTTTACCAGGTTGGACCCCCTTTTGCCTTCAGAACTGCCCTAACTCTTTGTGGTGTAGATTCAACAAGGTGCTGGAAACATTCCTCAGGGATTTTGATTCATATTGACATGGTAGCATCACACAGTTGCTGCAGGATTTGTCAGCTGCACATCCATGATGCGAATCTCCTGTTCCATGACATCCCAAAGGTCCTCTACTAGATTGAGATCTGGTGACTGTGGAGGCCATTTCAGTCCAGTGAGTTCATTGTCAAGTTCAAGAAACCTGCCTGAGATGATCTGAGCTTTGTGACATGGCATGTTATCCTGCTGGAAGTAATAATCAGACAATGGGGACACTGCGATCATAAAGGAATGGACATGATCAGCAACAAGACTCAGGTAGGCTGTGGCATTAAAACGATGCTCAGTTATATATTTAGTTATGCTTTCATATAAAATCCGCAAAAGAGTGAAGCCGCAAAAGTCGAAGCGTGATATAGCGAGGGATTACTATTTATATATATATACATTACATAGTTAACTGTCAAATAATGCAAAGAGTATGCGACACGTGTTTCGCCCTAATTTGGGCACATCAGGCATACACACTGCACCCCCTTCTCAGGAATCGAACCTTGAACGTCAGCGACGAAAACGTGTGGTTTGCACCGTGCCACAACGTAAAGAGCCTTTCCCTCTAATGCTGACGTCCGAGGTTTGATCCCCGATGAGGGGTGCTTTGGAGTGTGTACGCCTGATGAGCCCAAATTAGGGCGAAACACGTGTTAACTATGTAACATTCTATGATCTGCTTCTCGCAACTGAGAGGTCACCCATGGTGGATGTTTGCTGGATGGCACACCAACCACATGCATTACCTGGTATGTAACCTCCCATACAATCAGATTGTGATTCAGACTTCGAATGCAATGTGTATATATATATATATATATATATATAGAGAGAGAGAGAGAGAGAGAGAGAGAGATTGTATATGTATATATAGATATATATAAAATTTATATAATACATACTGTCACACATGTGCGACTAGGAAGACGTTGTATGGACCAAGCAAAGGTAATTCCACGCCAGGCCAGGGGGTGGCAGGGTACACTAAACTCTCTCCTGTTATCTCTACAGACCAGCAGCAGGAAAACCTGTCTGTTTTAAAACAGATGACGTCATTTCCAGTTCCGGCCCGTAGAAGATTATCACTTCTGGCACCTACTCTGACTAATGAAGAACACCACTTCTTGTCCTATCCCTTAAAACCGCCATCTTGACAAACCATCGTCCGTTCTGTTTTGGACTCGGTATAGAGAACATCACTGTATTTATCAAGAATCTTTTGCAGCCAGGAATAATATACGGGTGGCTGCTCCAAACCTTTTTAAGTGTGCTGTGTCTATTCCTTTTACAATACATAAAATGAAATAAGGTGCTACAAACAGAACCCACATCTTTTCATGATTATTGTTTTCTTCTTTTAGCATAGACTATGTGAATTTTACAGAATAAGGTGGAACTAAAGTGCCGTGCTTTTCCTTTAGCTCAATTGAGTTTTTGCTTCATGTTTTTAATTCTTTTATTTTTTTTCTATTTTTAATTTTGCTTTGAATGTCTTCATTTTTCATGTTTAAGTTTATTGGTTTCCATTTTCACTATTCAAACATTTTATTCCTTCCTTGTGCATTTCGTTTCTTTCTTTTTTTTTTTTTTTGCTCGTTCTTGTGTTAATCTTCACATATGCATGAAACAAAGCCCTGTGTCCTTCACCTGTCTTTTATTGTGGTGAAATATAATTACAAAAAAGAATCAAGAGACGCATGCTTGTTTCTTGACAAGTGTATCACGATGTTGTGTTAAATCCACTTAGGTTTGCTGTGGGAAGCAAAATGACACATCTAAAATAGAGAGAACTTTTTAGATGAGAAATTAGTTACAGATGAACAAAGCAGCATGTCCTTGATTGACTATAGATTATATGTAAACTTTCTTACAACAAAATAAAAATATATCTTTCAGTAATCATTTCTGAGTTAAAGTTTACTACGGACTCCCAAAAGGTTCACCACAGCACATCAGTGAATAGGTCAAAAAGCACAGTGTAACACTCAACGGAGATTAAATGAACACAAGTGTCAATGACCAGATTGGCACTAATGCAGCAGGCATATCACTGATTCAAGAGGCAGGTAATACAGCATATTACTGACCAGAGTGGTTCTAACACGATGACCTACTTGCACAAATCTTGAATAGAAAGCAATGCAAACTATAAAGGATGCAGTAGAGTCCTTGCCGTCGAGCAGGAGGCTTGTGACACACATCGCTTCACTGACCATCATAGGGGCGTCAGCAACACAGCGACCCACGGACCAAACAGGCTCTGTCAGTTTTTCACTGAATTATATGGCATTTTCACAGTGTCTCTGGAAATCCTGCCCTGATCGCGAGCTTTTGATTCACAGTGTCTCACCAACCAGTGGGGTTAAAAAACAAAAAGCAGTGTCTCGGCAGAGTTTGCTGTCCATTTTAGTCTTTAGCACAGTGTTACAGTGACTAGTCCAGCTCTTAAAACACATAAAAACATTTCCTTCTGATGTACTCTACCGGTCAAAAGTTTTACAACACCTCAGTTTTTCCAGTCTTTCCTCAAAATTAATCTGTTGAAATGCAATGAATGACCTAATATGAGGAAAAGGTAAGCAGTAAACTGCTGGAGGTTTAAATTTAAATGGTAAAAAATGAAATTTCAGAATATTACAAATGGGCCTTCTTCAGGGAACAACCAATACTTTACAATCTACAGATGTTCTGCAGCAATTCAAGTAAATGAAGCCTTGCAAGTTAAAGGAAACAATTTGCACAGGTGTCCCAACTTTAGGTGATTACTTAAAAAAACTCTCTGTCTTAAAGTACAGTAGATTTGGAACCGACTGTGTTACTACACCCTCTGAATTTCTAACTGGACAATATTCCAGTGAAAATGGCAAGAAAACGGCAATTAACAAATGAAGTGAGACCGAGTGTTATTACCCTTAGAAGTGTAGGCCTTTCATTTCGAGAAATTGCAAAAAAAAAAAAAATTAAATCCAAATGTCGGCGAGTCCAGTGGTGTTCTACACAATGCAAAGCCAACTGGAAACTTGAAGAAACTCTGATAAGGAGATCTGGCAGACCCAAAGACACTCCCCCCAGTCATAAGAGAAGTTTCTGAGGGTCTCCAGCTTGCGTGATTGGTGCCTCACAGCACAACAGCTTCAAACTCAGCTTAACAATGGTCGGGGAAAAAGATCTAAATCTGTGTCTGCTGTGAAGAGGTTGTCAGGGCAAGTGGCAGGAAGAAAGCTATTCCTACTAGGACAGAACAGGGTCTAGAAATTCCAGTTGCAGACTGGAAGAAAGTCTTATGGACCAATGAAACCAAATTTGAAATCTTTGGTTCATCACACACAGGGTGTTTGTTATATCGTCGAGGTCCTCAATGTGTGACACCAACTGTCAAACATGCAGGATGAAGTGTGATGGTCGGGGCTTCTTTTGCTGGTGACCTGCACAGAATGACTGGCACTCTGAATCAAAAAGCTTACCACTGTTTGGCTGTTATATCAGCAGAAGGGTGCGGGCTACTTTGACGAATCAAAAGTTTGAATAATATTTTGTACTCTTAATGATTCCTTGACTTATTTTTTTGTTTATTTGTTTTATGTCTTGATTTCATAAAACATTAAGACATTTTTTAATAGATAGATACTTTATTAATATCTATCTATCTATTATATAGTGCCTTTCACACAAAAACTGAGGTGTTCTAAAACATTTGACCAGAAGTGTACATCTAATGAAATGGGTTATTAACCACAGACACTAGAACCCAGTGTCTCATTGAACAAAAAAGTTCTAAGATAACAACTTAATGGACTAGAGAGGTTAATTGTGCGGCTTTTCACTACCCAGAGCAATTCTTGGCAACGTCTCACGGATCAGAGCAGATAACCGTTAGGTCCACCACGACATATGTCACCGTTGGTTCTGTGAGAGCTTTAATTTGCTCCTTTGACAAGAAATGCCAATGCATGTCTCCAATCAGTCAAGGTGCGCCCAAAACGTGTTGGAGTCCATTGTGATGTGAAACTCGGCATCTTTTGAGTTACGTGAGCGACACTTGGAGAGTCCGTATACAAAGGTTTCTTCATCCTTTTGTGTACTTTTACCCATGTATCGATGCATCGATATCAGATTGTTTGTACATCTCTAATGATATTACGATGCTGACTATATGGGCCCAGTAGAATGATCCAAAAATCTCATCATCCATGCAGCACACGGTCCATCACAAATCACATTTCACATTTGCCTGAGATTAATATGAAATGCTGAGATAACAGCATCACCTGTAAAAATGTGAGAATTCTTAATAAAGAGACAGCTGTCCTCCCGGCAACACAAGTCCATGAGCTCAGTTCATCCTCTGCAGCCTACTTTGACGATGAGATGCAGCGGACAACAGTTGGAAGTGATGAAAAGTAGAGAGCGATGGATTTGCTTACGGCCACTGTTGTACTTTTCCCAGGCTTACTCCCAGCAGTTCTCTTTCACCATGTGCGCTACTTCAATTATATACTTCCCCTCCTTGTACTTCTGGCTTGTCTCAAACGCGTGTTCCTGCAATGATACAAAAGGTTTAGTCATACTTGGAAGAACAGGTACTCTGGAAACAGCATTTATCAGTCAACAGTGATCGTCTTCAGTGTTCAGAAGCCATGAAGAAAGCTAACAGAATGTCAGGTTATATAGCGCCTTGATGTGTGGAGTGCAATTCCAAGGAGGTGCTGCTCAAGCTTAATAACACACTGGTGAGGCCTCATCTGGAGTCCTGAGCTCCTGGCTACAAAATGGACATAGCAGTGCCAGAAGAAGTCCAAAGAAGAGCAACTAGGCCGATTCCAGGGCTACAGAGGATGAGTTATGAGGAAAGATTAAAAGAGCTGAGCCTTTACAGGAGATGAAGAGGAGACCTGACTGAAGTGTTTAATATTATGAAGGGAATTAGTGCAGTGGATCGAGACGGTGACTTTAAAATGACTTCATGAAGAACATGGGGTCAAAGATGGAAACTTGTTAAGCGTAAATTTTGCACAAACGTTACAATGTTCTTCACACTGAGAACCACAAACACCTGAAATAAGTGACCAAGTGGTGTGGAAGCCAGTAGAACTTTAGGGACTCTCAAAACTCAACTCGTTATTTTGGAAGAATTAAGAGGATAGGACTGGCGAGCTTTTTTGAGTTGACTGGCCGGTTCTCATCCAGATTGCTCTAATGTTCTAACGTTTTTTGGTATTGTAATGAACAGCACAAATGGACTGGCAACCCATCCAGGATTAAACAAGAATCCTTAGTCAGCTAGGAGGCCAATACAATAGAAAGAACAAGGGAGATAACTGTAAGTATGGCTGAACAGTTTCTCCCCCCGTACAACAGATGGCAGTATCCCTGGGGTTGGGATTCCCAATACAGACAACACATGGCATGCTGGGATCTGTTGTCCCGTGGGGCAGCCCTGTTGGGTTCCATGAGGGCCGCCATTGGGAGCTACTAGGATTCTTGGTCCCCATTTTCCAGGACATCCAGTCGACCCTGTCCTAGTACCGGAAGCACTCCCGGGTCTTAGATAAAAGAAGTTGCCTGATCTCAGCCGGTTGAGTAGAGTCAGGCAGAAGAGGACGAAGCTTGCCTGGAGGAGTGGAAGATGAAGGAAGACGATTGGTCTGAGAATTGCAAAAACCTTTGTACAGTAATTGAATACAAATAAACCCTTTTTATTATAGCGGGACTTGTGTCTATAAAATTGTGTCTGGGGTTTGGGGTGCTGCAATGCCCCCTAGTGGTCACACAGTTTAGTGCCTGAAATCAAAACTGCAGGTTTGTTGCATTACAGTAGATTGAGAAAGTCTTCTGACCTTTTCACATTTTCACATTTTATGCTGCAGCTTTGTGCTAAATTTATTTCAATTCATTATTTCTCTCATCGAACACTCGATATCCTTGAAAGACAAATACAAAAACAGGACTTTTGGAATTTTGTAAATTTATTAAAAAAAAAAAACTGAACTATCACATTGACACAAGTATTCAGACCCTTTCTTATGACACTTGAGATTCGGCTCAGCTGCACCCCATTCTATGCATCGCCATTATGATGTCTCAATTCCCTGCTTAGAGTCCACCTGTGGTCAATTCAATTGACTGGACTGATTATGAAAGGCCCACACCTGTTTATGGACGGCCAAGCTGTGAGGTCGAATGAATTGTCTGCAGAGCTTATTGACAGCACTGCATTGAGGTGCCCATCTGGGGAAGGTGAGAAAAAACAAATTCTGCAACATTCAAGAGTTGGAAAGAGAGGAGACCATGAACCCAGGGCCATCTTAACGCATGGGCACGCTGGGCAGTTTCCCAGGGGCCCCATGCTAATCCATGTATGTTGTGACTTGTTGAGTGGTTGTGTAGGTAGGGGTTCCAGTGCACTGCTTTGCCCGGGGTCTTATAATGTTGTTAAGATGGTCCTGCATGACCCCAACGGTCACTCCGGCTGAGCTCCTCTGTGAAGATGGGAGACACTCCCAAGAAGGACAACCATCACTGCAATACTCCACCAATCTTGGCTTTATGTCAGGGTGACCAGTCAAATGTTTCTCCTCAATAAAAGACACATGGAAGCTTGTTTGGAGTATCCCAGAAGGCATCTAAAAGACTCCTAGTCTCTCAGGAACAAGATTCTCTGGTCTGATTAGACTAAGATTAGTGTCTTGTCTGGTGGAAACCAAGCCCAGATCGTCATCGGTGCAATGCCATTCCAACAGTGAAGTATGGAGGTGGCAACATCATGCTGTGGGGTTGTTTTTCAGCGGCCTGGACTGGGAGACTGGACAGGGTTAAGGGGAAACCGAATGGAACAAAGTACAGAGATGTCCTTAACGGAAACTTCTTCCGGAGTGTTCTGGATCTCAGACGTGGCCAAAGTTTCAACAGGGCCATGGCATCTTAGCGCAAAGCAAAAACAACACAGGAGGGCCTTAGGGACAAATCTGGGAATGTCCTTGAGTTGCCCACCCAAAGAGTACACTTGAGCCCACTTAAATATCTCTGGAGAGACCTGAAAATGATGGTCTCAACCTGTCTGCAGAGAGGAAGAGCAGAAAGTGCCCAAATCTAAGTGTGCAAAGCTTGCCATGTCAAACCCACGAAGACTCCAGGCTCTCCAACCTCTGCCTAAGGTGCTTCAACTATGTACTCAGGTAAGGGTCTGAAAACTTGCATCAATGGAAGAGTTCACTTTTTTTTCCCTCTTTATGTAAAATAAAATGTCTGTCTGTCTGTCTGCTCCCTATATAATCCTATACCCTTTGACCGATCTGAGCCACATTTTGCATAGTTACTCTTTAGGGCCATAATGGATCATATGGATAAGGCAGACTACTTTGGAATCCATAGCTTTCACCTTGGGATTTATTTTTTTCCCAGCATGCTACAGTTTTGCACACCAGTACCACCTGCTGACTTACATCAAGTGAAACATTGAAACAAACTGAAGCCCGCAGACCAAATGACCAAAGCTTAACATCGCTTACCTGGTCAACGTGCCATGCTGCTTCTATCTACTGTAATATAAACAGGAGTATCGTGAGATTTCGCAGAGGGTTGTTGGGTGAGACTTGATCGAGAGTAGGAGTGCAGCACAACACAATGGAGAATCCAAGTTTTGTTTTTTAACTCCTCCTTTGTCAGCTTTTCTTTATAATCTAAGCAGTGCAAAGTGTCCACCTTGAACTAAGAGGACGACTCAGACGTGATGGCATTCATAGTTACAATGACTCCAACAATGAGTTATCACAATTCTGGAATCCAATCAAACCCAAAAAGAACAAACTCTTGACTCACGAGAGCAGAGACATGGATAGAAATGCAGCGTGGATAACGGAGGGGACAACAACAACAAAAAAAAAAAAAAGAATCACACAAACCTTTTCCTTCTTTCCTTAACCTTGTAGCGGTGGGGACATCTTAATGTGTTTTGTGCCGAGGTGCATCTTTCGTAGCATTGTCTATGGTGCATCTGTGTAAAATGTTGTCCCCCTGGAAACAAAGGGGGGTAGGAGAACGCTGCAGGACCGTGACCCCTCAAGGTAATTTTCCTGTCCACCTGTCAAGTCCATCCAGATTATTTCTTTTTAAAATAGAGGAAGGAAATAAGGAGAAGGAAAATAAACAGAACACAACATCGAACGCATCGCGAGAGACGGAGGAACGCCGATCCGGGTTGTCACATGCCTATTCACAGCTTGCTGCTCTCAATGCCGGACCTGTAATGATCTCGCTATTCTCACAAAACCCAGGGGTTCAGTAGTATCAGGACACGCCGAGGACCAAAGGGGGAGGCCGTTTCTTTTTTTATTTCGGGACAGAAGCGAACAATCAAGTACTTCCATATTGCAGTTACCGCTGGACAGTTTCTAACCGATTAACGGTCATTTCCATTAATCATTCTCCAGACAACTTCCTGGACTTTATGTGTGATATGTGTTTCATGTGCGTCATATCTGTTTTATGTTCAGTGTAGGGTCAAGGGAGGGTCTGCACTGTATCTTTTATTGCTGCACCATTTATTATAATATTCTGCTGTTCACGTGCGAGGTTGGTGGCGTTAGGGGAGGGGAGAGGTGAGATATTTATACCGTTTGGCATTTTGTTTCACTTCTTTTTCATTAATACCAGGGGGCATCGACTGCCAACCCACCCGGCCTGTGATCCGCACGTTGTGAAGAGGGGGTCAGGGTTAGAAGGTTGTGAAGAGGGGCTCCTGAACGCACCCCAAGGATATGTGGTCGCTCCTCTGAAACCCCCTCTTAAATGGTGTTACAATGGGAAACAAATAGTTTTTTTTTTTACCTCCTCTTTGCTCGATCAGCTGCTGCTGCCATGTCGCGTGATCTCATGCAGCGCTTCAAACATTTAAAAAGCCTGTACAGCAGATGTCCTATTGCCTCACTGCCTTGTCTCTCTTCTCCCCCAGACATCCTCTGCTCCTATTGAGGGTCCCTCTCCCGAGGCTCGCCTCTATAAAAAGGAAGATTTTCTATTCTTTAAATTGAGAGACGTAACTGTCCCCTCCGACTACACACGGAGCTTGATTCACTCCTGAAAGAGACTTATGTCTGAATAACGTTTCTGTCTCTAAAATCTCCTGTGTATCTGTGCAACTCTGTGACCCAAGCGTGACAGCGTATGTGGATTTCACTTTCACCAAACAACAAAACTTTTAATTCTCACGGATACGTCTCTTCATTGGGAAGAAACATTACTTTTCCCTGATGGCAACACAAATTAGACATTACTGTCAGGCTCGCCACCTAAAACTGCATCCCAATGTTCACAAGCATCTAAACTGGCTTACGAAGTAAAGACTGAGAACTCTGTAACTGCTCTATGGTGAACCCCCCGTGTGGATATTAAATAAAACCGTTCCGGCTGTATGTTGTCATTTATTTATCTCCTAGTGTTTGATATGCCTGGTTTCTCCACAAATACACATAGAGGTTGAGATGAAATAAATTTTGTTATTGCCTCACACAACACGACAGCGCAACTAAAGACACTCACGAAAGAGAACTCCGAGAACTGCTTCAGAGAGTGGCAACAACGAGGGGATGAGTGCGTTCAAAGCAAGGGCGAGTATTTTGAGGTGGATTCATGGCAATGTGTGTTTTACTGAAATCATTTTTTATTTTTTTATTTAAACATTCACTGTTTTTTTTCTTTATCACACCTTCTATAACAAACTAGCAAAATACCTGCGCTTCGCAGTGGAGAAGTACTGTGTTAAAGAAGTTATGAAAAAGAAAATGAAACATTTTAAAAATAACAAATGTCGTTGATGTATATAGGCGGGGAGCTAACCACGTGGTAGGCGCGCGGACCATAGACATAGAGTTACTAGACGGCGCATGACCAGCAGCATTGTACGTCAACGTCGCCGCCATATTGCGAGTGGCACTGCTGTGGAGTGAATTAATGAATGATGTGCTGCTTGGCATTGTACAAACCGCTGCACGCTCCGAACCAGATCCCGGGGGATTACATTTCATAGGTAAGGCTGAACAGTTGTTTTGGTTATATTTGGCCATTAGAAAATCCCGTTTTATAATCTTAACTTTAGCTACGCCAGGCTAAGCTAGCAAAGCTATGCATTTATGTGCTCAAGTGAGCCTCCAAACAACATTTTGGCTAAACGTATTTAGTCACTAACTATGTAGATTGTTGTTAGCTGTTAACATTTCTCAGACTTTGAAGGTTTCCCAAAGAAATCCACCTCAGGAAGCAGTGGGAGGTCAGGTAGCCCTGTTTGAGAAAGCTGTCCTGTGACGTGTGCCGTGCTGGTCTGGTAGGAGGTGCTGTACCGGCATCATATGATCAAAGCTACCACTCGCTCACATTAAAACACAAAGGAGGTCTGGTGATTCCCTCTGAGGGTCCAGTCAAGGTGGTCAAAGCAGCTGAGCGTGTTATTTGACAGTCGACATGAGGGCAAGCTGTCAGTGTATCTTTGATCAATCAGTTTGTTCAGGCTGAGATTGGTTCAGATGATGTGTTTTTTCTCAAGGAGCACATGGAGGAACACACAGTTTGAAATTGACAACCATCATTTTATGCTCATGTCTTTAGCTGTGTCTGTCTTCCACAAACTAAGGCTGCACCATATTGCCAGACTGAATACTCTCAAATTACAGGATGTGAGTGAGCGAGAGGAGTGTCAGTCTGGAGGAGATCAGTGAGGTTGTGGAGAGCTTTAAATATTCAGAGCGGTATTTTGTATTGTATTCAGTAGTGAACAGGGAGCCAGTGAAGTTGAGAGAGAATCGGTGTGATATGTTCAGTGGGTTTAGAACAGCACGTTATTATCCTGGCAGAAGAATTTTGAAGAAGCTGTAACCGATGGATACGTTTTTGTGGGATGCCATTACAGTAATCTATACGTGAGGTGACTCGGGCATTAATCTACATTGATGGATTAAAAGCCAGAAGTTGACATGACCATCATCATCAAGTACTTCCAATATAACTCTAAATACAAAGAGGACTGTTTCATTTATGTTAGGTAGAATGCCCAGAGGAGGCTGGGTGGTCTCGTGGCCTGGAACCCCTGCAGATTTTATTTTTTCTCCAGCCATCTGGAGTTTTTTTTTGTTTTTTCTGTCCTCCCTGGCCATCGGACCTTACTCTTATTCTATGTTAATTAGTGTTGTCTTATTCTAATTCTTACTTTACTTTTTATTTCTGTTTTCTTCATCATGTAAAGCACATAGAGCTACATTATTTGTATGAAAATGTGCTATATAAATAAATGTTGTTGTTGTTAACCAATACTTCAGTACTGTGTTACGTAAGAACAGGACGAAGTCTAGAAATGTTTCAGAGATGGAAGAAGGCAGTCCAAGAAATGTTACTTATATGGGAGGAATCACTTAATAATAATAATAATAATTTGTATTATTATTATTTAATAATTGCATTATTAGTGTATAAATGGATATTAATCATTGCATTTAAACGATTCGCCAAAATCTGTTGTATGTAAACGATACTGCTTTAAACGTTATTGTTTTTTCATCAGAAAACCCGGTTTCCACGTCTACCTGTATTAGTTTCAATGGCACTTTTGCCACTCGCAATATGGGGGATGCGCTGACGTATCGTGTCGACTGGGCAACACAGTGAATGCGGCGTCTACCTATACTGTATATGTCTATGGCGCGGACAGCGGCCATGCAGAAAAAGGAAGGGGGACCCGGTGGGCGGCCCTTGTGTGTCTCTGCCGTGAAATAAATCCTCTTTTAATGGAAATAAGGAATTAAACCACCAGAAAGAGAGGTCAGCTCCAAAAGTTCCTTACGGCATAATAGTGAGAACTGCCAAAAAGAAGACGTTATTTTCAGAAAGTTTGTTACGGGGCACGGCACAACATGAAACATACTTAATGTTTGTAAGTACAGTGTAAAGGATGAGCATGGGAAATGTGGGCTTTTTACGTATATTGGAAGTGGCAGAAATAGTGAGGAGGGGTTTCCCCTATCTATATATACACTTTAGGGGGTACACCCGTTCCCCCTCCTTGGGTGTTGCAATAGGACATGAAACATACCTAACTTTTGTAAGTACACTGCAAGGAATGAGCACACGACATTTCAGCTTGCCACCTATATGGAAAGTGGGAGAATTAGTGAGGAGTCAGTGAGGGCTTAGCCTTTTATATGTAGAGGAGCAGGAGACCCCCTGCTGGACACAACAGGTCAAGAAAAATTACCTCCAGCAAAGACATGACAAAGCATCTCAAATGAAGAAATCTAGAAGTGGATCATGTCACTGGGTTACAAACTTTATAGAGTTAGTGAGTGCAAAGGAGCAGCAAACATAATCAAGCATTCAACTTTAGTTAAATTTGCCTCAGTGTTGTGGATCACGTAAAGCTGGGATCAAATAAAAGTGCGATATTATTCTAAAACGTTATTGCATGTATGAGGGAACCCAAGAGAGCAGTGGTTGGCACTGCTGCCTAATGGCTCTTGTGCCCTGCCCTTAAACCCCAGTCTGGCACTCATTGTGTGACGTCTTATGTTATCTGTGTCTGCGTTGGGCTTTCTTCCCACTTTCTAAAGAGGTGAATGATAAGCTTGTTGGTGAATCTAAACTGACACTTTTAAGAGAGTACTTTTCAGAGCACTGGTGCACCGTCCTCCATTAGTAGAGTCTGGTTTCCAGAAAGGCTAAACTTGAAAAAGAAAAAAATATGTAAGGGACAGCCGGCAGTTTATCCCAGCTGGGACGCCCCAGTAACGGAAGGATGGGGGGGAGGCAGCTTATCAAGGATATTGCCCCCCAGGATGATAGACGGCAGCTTCACTGGACTGCAGCAATGCCCCGTATGCCTGCTGGGCATGATGGGACTTGGAGTTTGGCAACACCGCCCTGCTGGGTACCGTGGGTGCCACCAGGAGACGCTGCAGGGAGACTGGGGAGTCCCTACTGCTTACATGGCCCGGACGTACTTTGAAGTCACGTGGACGGAAGGACAGAAGCACTTCCGGGTCAAGGACTATTTAAAGGACTGCTGCGAACAGCAGCTCCCAGCAAGCTCTGTCCGCTACCTCCCAACTCCGGCTCGCTTGCTGGGAGGTGTGGAGGAGAAATTAGGAATTATTATTGCTTTATTGTGGCTGTGGTGTTTTGGAGGCACTATTTTGAAGAAGAAAAATATTAAATGTGGTCTTAGTGCTTTTAACCCGTGTCCTGCGTCTGTCTGTTGGGAAAAAGATGGGCAGCAGTGCCACCTAGCATCCACTTACTTACAGCTAATAATAATAATAAAAACGTGTATCATATTTATCTTCTCCTCTCAAGTATGAACTGCATGCACATTTGATTGGATTTTGATATTAACTTATGAACCCTAATAGAAAATTGCTGTGGTGGGCTGGCACCCTCCCCGGGGTTTGTTTCCTGCCTTGCACCCTGTGTTGGCTGGGATTGGCTCCAGCAGACCCCCATGAACCTGTAGTTAGGATAGAGTGGGTTGGATAATGGATGGATAAAAGAAAATGGTCGTTTCTGCATGACCTTTGGAGGTCAGAGCACCAGGTCGGCCATTGTACAGCACCCTTGTACAGCACCATTGCAGCAACTTTCAGGTTAAAGGCTTTGCTCAAGAGCCCAACGGAGTAGGATCGCTTAAGAAACAAGATAGAACACTTTGCCATCATTGCCACAATTCTTACAGAAGGCATTATTTGTAGTTAACAATAAAGATGTGTCACAGTCCGAGTCCCGACTGCCGGTTACAAAGCACATTAGCTGGGCAGAACATTACATACAGTATAAAGACAGATGTGACAGAGACATTTACTGATTGACAATATCACAGAAAGAAATGAGAGAAAGATCCGGGACAGCCTCTGACTTACATATTTCCAACCTAGCGTTGTTTTGCAGCTTTCACAATAAATGTCCGCCACAGCATGCAGGCCTGTCAACAGGACCCTCTCTTCAGCCGGTCCACAGCCCACGTTCACTCTGTTGTGAAGGAGGAAATAATTCAAGTGTTAATATTCAGAAAAAGAAATAGCAACATGCAAAGTTAATATACTGTCACACATGTGCCTCTGAGGATCACCTTGCGGGCTTACCTGAGGTAAGCAATACCACCCCAGGACGAAGGGGGGAGCCGTTGCTAACAGTATCATCTATTTCTATTCCCACAGCTCTGAGAAAACACCCACTCAGGGGAACTGACTCCGCCCCTTCCGGGCAGAGGACTATAAACTCGAGGCACACCCAGAAGGTGGCATCTCATTTGGCCGTAGACTCCACGCAGGACAGATCTCCACCCCAGACCTGACCGCTCACTGCGGCCTAGCGTTTTTAGTTTGTTTTTGCGCCACCGCGTACTATTTCTGATCTTGCCAGCACCATTATTAAAACGGGATGACCCGGTTGCCACTCCCAATGTTTATTTTGGATCTCGTGTCATACCTCACTCGACCACAAGAAATAGAAACATATCCATCCATCCATCCATTGTCTAACCCGCTGAATCCGAATAGGGTCACGGGGGTCTGCTGGAGCCAATCCCAGCCAACACAGGGCACAAGGCAGGAACCAATCCTGGGCAGGGTGCCAACCCACCGCAGGACACACACAAACACACCCACACACCAAGCACACACTAGGGACAAGTTAGAATCACCAATCCACCTAACCTGCATGTCTTTGGATTGTGGGAGGAAACCGGAGCGCCCGGAGGAAACCCACGCAGACACGGGAGAACATGCAAACTCCACGCAGGGAGGACCCGGGAAGCGAACCCGGGTCTCCTAACTGCGAGGCATCAGCGCTACCACTGCACCACCATGCCGCCCTAGAAACATATCAAAGAGTCAAATTTATTGTGCAAAATTTAACAAGTACAGTGGAGATGCTGGTAGCATGAAAAGCACAGGACGCAAGCACACAATAGACACCATGGAGAAAACATAAAATAAATGATTGTGGTTTAGACTATGGGGACTCCATGAGTCTCCAGAATTTTAGTTTTACAAGAGAGTGGTGTCGTTTCAGTTGGCTTCAGGGGCTTTAGTCCCAAGATCTCAGGCATTCAGCTCCTGATCTTCAAAACTCCAAGTCAAGCCAAGTTGGGGAGCATGCACTGGTACAGTACGTTGCCACACCCACTACATGACAAAACAACTCGGGATCCCAGGTGGCAACCCTTGGCAGACACACGGTCCAGTCCCACCCTCCAGAAATGACCCTCTATCTCTATCTTCAAAACACAAAATCTCATGATTTCATCTCACCGTCAAGAAACACCCCCATCCCATGATCTCAAGCATTCTGCTACTGATCATCAAGAAACACCCCATCCCATCCCATGATCTTCAAGAGCCCAGTCCCCCCTTTCCTCCCCTTTCTGCTCATCAGCAGTATGAAAACCTAAAGGGGACAACTTCTACAACTAGCATGGAACTCCACGGGTGCCAAACCCAAGACCACCCCCACCTCACCCCCCGACACACACACACTTTTCCATTTTACATACTTGTAGGATTCGCAGATTTATCTGAAGGGGGCTAGGAACCCACTAAGTGATGCGTAATGTGTTACAGAAGATGTTTTCTGGTCTCCATCTGTATTCTGGTGTCCATCACCCTAGAAAAACGTACCTTCATCTTACTGAAATTGGAGAGACTCTGATTATTGTTTTCTGGGGCATCACTTAAAGTAAGTGTTTTGATTACTTATTCTGCTATTAAATAACACTAGAGAGCTTAAAATAATACATTTTGGATATAATAACATGCAGAAGTTACACCGTTCTAAGGTCCAAAAAATGAACCCTAAAAGAAACCTAACTTCACCATTCCAGTGCCGATGAGGTTCAGGTTGTAAAGCTCAGACACTTTACTGATAACAAGCTCAAAACCCATAGGGTTCTAGAATATTCTGGCACAGGACACTAGAACAGTGAAGTTCCAGATATGAATAGGTGAACGTTACAAGAAACTCATCTTCGGTTTTCCAAAGTAAGAGAGGTTCAGGCTACAAAATACTTGTAGGCCAGGAATTTGAGATCTTACAAGATGTTGTTTCACAAGATGATGCTTCTCCAGCCCCCTCGGAATGGACTCTCTTTCGGTACAGTAACATTTTAGAAGAGAGGGGTTAAGAATGAAATTACCATAACCTGGCATTCTCAAACCTTCTTAATCCAATTCTGGGTTGCTGGGGCTCAGAACCCATCCAGGCATAATTGGGCACAAGCCCTGGGCAGGGTGTCAGTCTATCCAGACTGAATAGGATTTAAATGATCATTAAATAATCTAACATCCTCAAAGCTGCTAAATCCAGTTCTGGGCCAAAAGGACAGAAGGTGTCAACCAGCGCTGGTTTGGGTGTCAGCCTGTCCCGACTGGATGACCATAAAATAAACTAACATCCTCAAACCTGTTTAGTTCAGTTCTAGGCCAAAAGGGCACAAGCTGTCAACTAGCGTCAGCCTATCTTTGGGCCACTTCACACACACTCACACTTGCACGGGGCCAATTTAGATTTGGAAACTGACTTTGGAAAGGTGAGAGGAAGACTCAGGGCAAAAGAACTTACAAACTCCAGGCAGACAATGACTAGTCACAAAGTTTGAACCCAGCACATCCATACCAAAAAACAAAATCCAAACAGCACCAGCTGAACGGTAAGGCACATTATAATTTACAAATTTTCATCAGTTTTGAAAGACATGGTACCTACACGGAATTGAAAAGGTAAGCTCTTCCTTGACTCCCTTGGAAGGACTGGAATAAAAGAAAGAGATTTGAAAAAAAAATAAATGATAACATTTGCAATAATTAAAAAAAAATAAAAAAGTCAAACCAAGCATCTCAATCTGTCCAGTATGCTGCATTCATTTTTAACATGTACCTTAGAAATGAGTTGGTGGTGGTCAGCAAGATGGGCTCTGCAGTGGATGCAGCTGTACGTTCGGACACCCATTGGCAGGTAAGAGCGAAAGGTCCTGGCATGTTGTTCTGCCTGTGCCGTGCCTCCGCGGGGTGCCATTGCCGCGACGCTGTTGGCATTGCCCCTTCCGATCGCACGGTGGGCAGGGACACTGCCGAGCACTGGGGGGTGCAGTTGGAGTAGCCCAATATGTGGGGCGCCTGCGTTATTGCCAGGGTTCTGGGGCGCTGCGCAGACCCCACAGAGACGCTGGCAAGAAAAGCAGGTCGACAGCAGGGTGCCTAGGCTCGCCGTGGTGTTGTGCTGACCTTGACAGGGGGGCACTTCGCCAACCCCTCAGATTATTGTACTTGTGCTATGAGAAGAAGGAAAGCACATACTATTCTAGATGTCGGCGAGGCCACACGTGCAAATCGACGTCGTCTTCATGCTGTACGGCGGCGCAACGGTTTGGCTCCGATTGTTTGAAAGCAAAGCGAACGTGTTAGTCGGAGCCGCGCAGGGGACTTCTCCTGAAGCGCGTGAGCGGGTCCAAGTTCTCGATAGCGCGCGCCTGTTTGGTGTGCGTGTGGATGAGCACGCGCCGTCCGAGATGCGTGTCAACTCGTGTGCGCTTGTTTATTTTGCTTGCAGAGCAGCAGAAGACGGTGCCCTGCAAAAAAGCTCAAGCATGCCGCCTTCCGTGTGACCGCACGTGACGAAGTTAAACAAGTAAATCTCGTTCACAAGGATCGACTGCGATGCCGCACTTCATTCACAGTCCGAAAAAATCAATCCCTTTTGAGTATTCTTGCAGAAGCCATGCAATAGGGGACACAGCGATTTTGACAAGCAAAAGCGTATTTTGGCATCGTTCGACTTTATTCATGCCTGTGTTTCAAAATTCAACAGCATTAAGCGCACTTACACAACATAAACATTACGGCATTATATATTTACTTTCCGAGAATCCGGAGACGAAAGCAGTGCACGAACGACCATAAGACTACCCGGGTGAAAGAATCAATTTCGGAGAGTGCGCATCTGCCTCTTCTGATCAATTTTAATAACGATCTGCCAGTATTTATCGGAACGGCTTTGTCTTCTGATCCCGGAGAGGTGAGAAGAAGCGTCGGGCAGCCTGTGAGCTCCTGCGTCTCTACTTCAATGGCTGAATGAAGGTCTTGGGCATCAAAACATTGAGTCATCAGTGACGACGAGGTGGAGGAGGAGGGGGAGGAGGAGGAGGAGGAGAAGGCGGGGGCGGCGAAGACAGCGAACAGGAGACAAAGGGTGACAGGGGTGACGAACACAGGGGAGAAGCAAGGAATACGGAGGGAGATCTTCACCGCTGCACGTTCCGCCGTTTCTGAGCGGCTAGCTAACGCGAGTCTCAACTCATACAATAACAACGACACTCGAGGAAAAAAAAACTGGTTGTAATTATAAATTGTTATTAAATAAAAGTCCTCATGATAACCCAGTAGAAAGCAATGTCATGCAAATGCCAGTGTTTAGCACCTATCTAATACAGATACACCGCCAATCAATCCTGATAAAGATCAACAAAAATAAAGTTCGTGTTTTAACTTTTTGTGTTAAGAATATTTTTTTTGTCTGTCAAATAAACATCATTTTGTATAGTGCCGTTTATTGTACAGTGTACGTTATAATAAATGTTTTTGGCTACTGTTAAACTTTTTCAGAGTTCCTCCCAACAGTTCTCCTGCTTCAATAACGCATTTCCCTTCCTTGTACTTCAGGCTTGTCTCAAATGCCTGTTGATACAAAACGTTAGACATATTTGGAAGAAGAGTTAAAACTAGATGATGTCCTAGCTACATTTACATGTACTTGTTTATTAAAGGCGGCACGGTGGCGCAGTGGTAGCGCTGCTGCCTCGCAGTAAGGAGGCCTGGGTTCGCTTCCTGGAGTTTGCATGTTCTCCCCGTCCTCCCACAGTCCGGGTTAGGTGCACTGGTGATTGTAAATTGTCCCGTGTGTGTGTGTGTGTGTGTTCTGCGGTGGGCTGGCATCCTGCCTGGGATTTATTCCTGCCTTGCGCCCTGTGCTGGCTGGGATTGGCTCCAGTAGACCACATGACCCTGTAGTTAGGATTGAATTGGGTTGGATGATGGGATGTTTATTCAAAGCAGCTTACAAAAGAGGTCAATGTAATGGTGTCAATAAACATCAGTGTGAGGTGTGAGAACAAGTGTGACAGGACAAGGTGCCAAAACTTGATCAACACAAGTGAAGAGCTCAGAACAAAAATAAAAATGAGTTTCAAATCCTGGATTGCACGAAAACTGACAACGCAGACAGAAATTTATCAAACAAAGGAGCCCCCAAATGCCTCGTAAACACACTGAGGGGATCAGAAGGAGACGGGCAGCTCGTTCCACCATCTAGGAGATGCACATGAAGTGTCTGGATTGAGATTTGATGCCAAACACCATGCATCAGCATACCTGAGTGAACAAGAAAGAGCAAAGGATGTACATGGAGACCGCTAGAGTCACTGGGGGGGGTGCCTTAACCCCTGATCTCTGGCATCCCATTCCTAATCTTCAAGTGGATTGCTACTCTCTGTGCCTCCTCCTCCAGTCCCATCAATGTGACATTCATGTTCGACTCACACAGAACCACTCAGGGCACTCATTCAAAACCCTACAGCCCCCGAACCCTCCAATCTGACTTCCACGCACAACTCGCATGACAATCAGAGGGAAGGCTAATCTCATAATTTCTGCTAAAAATAATGGCACACTTCATGCTGACCCGTTAACTACTCCATAGACAAGCATCAAGGATTTGAACTACAGGGAGTCACTGTGATGATCTAAATAGAGAAGCTCGCTGAATACCAGATGTGCTACTGCATTCTGAATCATCTGCAGTGTCCTGGGGGCACATGTCGGTAATCCTGCTAGTAGAGAAGTATAGTAATCCAGATGTGACAAGACCAGAGCCTGGACCTGGAGTTTTACATTCAGTACGCCGTCAGCTACAATCTGATCTTGCTGATGTTGTATAGAGTGAATTTTCAAGACTGAGGGACCATAGAAACAAGGTCCTTAAAGGACAGCTAGTCATCAATTACCTCCTGAAGGTTGCATACGGACTTGGTGGGTGGTAACAATAATGAACCAAGCCGAATACAGATGGGGTACTGAATAGATGGATTAGCTGACAAGATAGTCTGTCTTCGCCAGTTTGCCTCATCCATGTTGCAATATGCTAATGTCCTAACTGATACTGTGTTGTCCTCTGGAGGGAACGACTGGACCATCTGTAGCCTCTGCATATGATTGATAAGAAAAACCATGAGACATGACGATAGGCCTTAGTGAAGGGATGTATAGAGAGATGATGAGAGGGTACAGTCCTTAAGGCACCCTCATACTTGCCTGGTGTACTTTTGACATCGCTCCTCACCATGACACATGGTAGGATCTGACAAAGAGGTAGGACTCAGAGATCCTGAGGGTGGTCCCTGTGATACCAAAATCAGAGATGGGGCAAGGAGGATCTGGCGGTTGACTGTGTTGAAGGCAGAGGAAAGATCTAGCAGGATGAGGACACATGATAGGTTGGTAGCTCTAGCCAACCGTGACATGTTGACAATGCTAAGTAGAACCGTCTCGGTGGAATGGCCCCTCTTGAAGCTTGACTGATTAGGATCAAGGAGAAAGGACGAGATATGGTTAGAGTTGGCACATCCTGATGTTTCACATAGAAAGGAGAGAGAGGAGAGGGGAGATGCTGACTTGTTGTGCTTGAAAGTTTGTGAACCCTTTAGAATTTTATATATTTCTGCATAAATATGACCTGAAACATCATCAGATTTTCACTCAAGTCCTAAAAGTGGATAAAGAGAAACCAGCTAAACAAATAAGACAAAAATATTATACTTGGTCATTTATTTATTGAGGAAAATGATTGAATATTACATATTTGTGAGTGGCAAAAGTATGTGAACCTTTGCTTTCAGTATCTGGTGTGACCCCCCAACCCCCGCCTTTGCTACAATAACTGCAACTAAACTTTTCCGGTAACTTTTGCTCATTCCTGCACACTAACTTGGAGGAATTTTCGCCCATTTCTTCCGTACAGAACAGCTTCAACTCTGGGATGTTGGTGGGTTTCCTCACATGAACTGCTCGCTTCAGGTCCTTCCACAACATTTCAATTGGATTAAGGTCAGGACTTTGACTTGGCCATTCCAAAACATTCACTTTATTCTTCTTTAACCATTCTTTGGTAGAACGACTTGTGTGCTTAGGGTCGTTGTCTTGCTGCATGACCCACCTTCTCTTGAGATTCAGTTCATGGACAGATGTCCTGACATTTTCCTTTAGAATTCTCTGATATAATTCAGAATTCATTGTTCCATCAATGAAGGCAAGCCGTCCTGGCCCAGATGCAGCAAAACTGGTCCAAACATTATACTACTACCACCATGTTTCACAGATGAGATAAGGTTCTTATGCTGGAATGCAGTGTTTTCCTTTCTCCAAACATAACGCTTTTTATTTAAACCAAGAAGTTCTATTTTGGTCTCATCCGTCCACAAAACAGTCTTCCAATAGCCTTCTGGTTTGTCCACGTAATCTTTAGCAAACTGCAGACGAGCAGCAATGTTTTTTTTGGAGAGCAGTGGCTTTCTCCTTGCAACCTGCCATGCACACCATTGTTGTTCAGTGTTCTCCTGATGGTGGACTCATGAACATGAACATTAGTCAATGTGAGAGAGGCCTTCAGTTGCTTAGAAGTTACCCTGGGGTCCTTTGTGACCTCGCCGACTATTACACGCCTTGCTCTTGGAGTGATCTTTGTTGGTCGACCACCCCTGGGGAGGGTAACAATGGTCTTGAATTTCCTCCATTTGTACACAATCTGTCTGACTGTGGATTGGTGGAGTCCAAACTCTTTAGAGATGGTTTTGGAACTTTTTCCAGCCTGATGAGCATCAACAACTCTTTTTGTGAGGTCCTCAGAAATCTCCTTTGTTTGTGCCATGATACACTTCCACCAACATGTGCTGTGAAGAGCAGACTTTGATAGATCCTGTTCTTTAAATAACACAGGGTGACCACTCACACCTGATTGTCATCCCATTGATTGAAAACACCGGACTCGAATTCCACCTTCAAACTAACTGATCATCCTAGAGATACATACATACTTTTTCCACTCACAAGTATGTAATATTCGATTATTTTCCTCAATAAATAAATGACCAAGTATAATATTTTTGTCTCATTTGTTTAACTGGTTTCTCTTTATCTACTTTTAGGACTTGAGTGAACATCTGATGATGTTTTAGGTCATATTTATGCAGAAATATAGACAATTCTAAAGGGTTCACAAACTTTCAAGCACAACTGTAGCTACCTACTTGAGATGTGTTGGATGTAGTCTTCTAGAGCAGGTGAGTTATTAAAGCCTGTTTGAACAATGTAGGAAAAATGAATGTGCTGACTAAGGTGCTGTTGTGTGTTACTGCAGAAACAAGTTGAGGAGAGATAACCTGGAGGAGATAGATGGGGTCAAGTGGAAAGGTGGTGGAGAGACTATAAAGGAGGAATGAAATGTTAGTGGTGAAAAGAAGAGAGAAGGAGGAGAATGTTGTGTTGTGCTCAGGATGAAGCAGACTGGCCCAGTAGTGGTGATGAGAATTGACTTCTGATGACGGTTAATGTTTTCTGAAAAAGTCATCATTGGTCAAGGTGGTTGAGGGTGGAAGCAAGGAAGGGCTGAGGAGAGAGGTGAAAACAGAGAACAAGCTACAAACATCGGAGGTATTGCTAATCCTGCTCTGAAAGAAACTTACCTTAGCGTTGGTAGTAGCAGAAGAAAAGGAAGATAGAAGAGGTCGATACTTACCCAGGTCAGCCTGGTACTTTGACTTCCTCCATTTCCTTTCCGCCATTCTAAGCTCCGCCAGAAAGCCATGGACAGGAGGGTCTTTTGCGTTTAGGTATAGCAGAGAGTGGACAGACAGGCAAGAGGACAGAATTGAGTATAGTTTGTCAGTGGCAGCACTGGTAATGAGATGGGAGAAGTGGGCAGGAGGAGGGAATGTAGAGGAGACCAGAGAAGAGAAACAGGTGGGAGAGAAGGAGCAGAGGTGGCAGTGGAAGGACACAGTAAGAGGAATGGCAGTGAGAAGAGACAGAAGGAGCAGAAAGAACTGACTGGAAACAGAGCTCAGATGTGTGTAGTGGAGTGACTGCTGCATTTGTGGGTCTGCAGCTCCGTGAGAGAACATCCAGATGTTTACCAGCTGTGTGAGCTGGTGGGGTGTGGAGCCGTGGCAAGTCAGAAACCATATTTGTCCCTTAAATCTTTTTTAAATGTTTAGATTGCAAAGTCAACATTGCACTGTTGCTGCAAACACATATATTTTCAATTTGGATAAAAAAGAAAATGAAGTAAATGTATAGGTTACCGGCTAGATCTGACTGTATGAACATTTATGTTTTGGTATAACATCGCTTTTTGGTCAGTTGACTGCCTTATATAAACGGTACAAGTACACCTAAGAACATAACACTCTCAAACCTGATTAATTTAATTCTGGGACACAGGAGCACAAAGAATCAACCTGCCCTGGATAGGATGTCAGTCACTCACAATCCATGAATTTTTGATTATTGCATTCATTCATCCGTTGCCCAGGCCCTCATTTTCTTAGGTTCAGGTCTGTTTATCAGCTTCCAACAGAACTCTGGGTGGGACATAAATGTAGTCAAAGGTGCCTTTCAACCATCAGGGCCATTTAGAGCCACTTCTCAATCGACTGCAACAGAGCGTTTTGATTGACAAAGAAAACAATAAACTGTAAGAAATAATACATTGTGTCAGAAGATTCTAGAAGAAAATTTCGTCATGAATATTACAGTGAAATGCAGTAAGGCAAAAGAGAGGCCTAAGTAAGTGTCACAGATAATATCCAATTATCGGTGAAACATTTTGTACGATTTGTGATGAAGTTCTTGGCTGTTTGTGAGAGTTACACTTCATTTTCTCTATAGGAATAATAAAGGTTAGTGGATTCACAGGCAATCTGAGTGTGCGGGATGTTTAGAGTCCTGGGTGACGTTTGCTTTTGGAATTTTTCCGAACATCCTGAAGTGGTGAATGAAGAGCAAGGTGAAAGTTTCCATCACGGACATCGAAAGAAAGCACCAGGGACCCTGGGATGTCAGTATGATGGTGCACTACTGCTGGTTGATTTATGGGGACGGAACAGAAACAGTGGACAAATGACGGACCACTGAATGAAGTTTTGTAGGAAAAAACTAAAAAAGGTTAAATGTAACTCAATGAATATGTATTGTCATCTTCTTTAGAGGCGGCACGGTGGCGCAGTGGTAGCGCTGCTGCCTCGCAGTTAGGAGACTCGGGTTCGCTTCCTGGGTCCTCCCTGCGTGGAGTTTACATGTTCTCCCCGTGTCTGCATGGGTTTCCTCCGGGCACTCCGGTTTCCTCCCACAATCCAAAGACATGCAGGTTAGGTGGGTTGGCGATTCTAAATTGGCCTTGGTGTGTGGGTGTGTTTGTGTGTGTCCTGCGGTGGGTTGGCACCCTGCCCAGGATTGGTTCCTGCCTTGTGCCCTGTGTTGGCTGGGATTGGCTCCAGCAGACCCCCGTGACCCTGTATTCGGATTCAGCGGGTTAGAAGATGGATGGATGGATCTTCTTTAGATAAACTAGGGGGCTTTGCCCCCTGCTCACTTCGCTCACCCAGCCCCTCCCGCCAGCCACTTCACGTCTCTGCCACTCACGTTGTGAAGGGGGCTTAACGCACGCTAAGGAGATGTGGTCTGATCAGCTGCTGCTGAGCTGCATGTTCTGCTTGTCATGCTGCGCGACGATCATTTAAAAGCCTGTACAGCAGCTGTCCTTTAGTTTCACTTCTTTGTGTCACGGGACATTAAAGTGTCTCCGAGAAAATGTTTGTAAGTAGGGCGTGACGTGCAAGTAGTCTCCCGGGACTTCAAAGTGTCTTCCGAGAAGATCTGAGAAGACCTGCAGTGCATGTGTACCGCAGCAACAAAAAACACAGCTTTTCCCTGATGGCAACATGAATTAGATGATCTACATGTCTCCGACTTAAAGTTTAAATCCAAACAATATATTCTCTCTCTTTTCACTGTTCCGTTATTTCACCGAGTAATAATTTCCGTTTGTTTGTGCCAATGCAATCATTTTTTTTGAGACTTTCGAATTTTAGTACTTTCATTATCTCTAACCTGCTCTGCATGTGTATCTCGTCAACGTTTTTGAATTCTTTACGACGTTCTACATTGTCGTCTATGCTTTGTCCTTTATTTCCAGCCCTGGGCCTGGTTAAATGTCTTTCTCTCGGGACATATAACGCTGCTTGCATTGTGAAGGGGGTGCTGAATGCACGCTAAGGAGTTGCGGTCGGCGAGCTGCGTGTTCTGCTTGTCGTGCTGCACGTCGATCATTTAAAAGCCTGTAGAGCAGCTGTCCTTTTTTCTCACTGCCTTGTCTCGTGGGACATTAAAGTGCCTAAGAGAAAATCATATATTGTCTCTTTCCAAGATTTTTTTTTTATAATGGAGAGATGCTTAAAAATATTACACTGACTAAATATCCATCCATCCATTGCTGGAGCCAATCCCAGCCAACACAGGGAACAAGGCAGGAACCAATCCTGGGTAGGGTGCCAACCCACCGCAGGACACACACACGCACCAAGCACACACTAGGGCCAATTTAGAATTGCCAATCCACCTAACCTGCATGTCTTTGGATTGTTGGAGGAAACCGGAGTGCCCGGAGGAAACCCACACAGACACGGGGAGAACATGCAACTCCATTTAGGGAGGACCCAGGAAGCGCTGACTAAATATTGTCATGTTAAATGGACTTAGAACAATATTGTATACATGAATTAATTGTGTAATTTGTTAAATTTCAATTACACTTCTGTTTTTAATTTTGCACATAAATGTGACACAATGGAAACATTCTAATTATGTTTCAATTCCATTCATGAATGCAAATAAAATAACTATTCAAAGTTTAAACAATATTTATTAATTTAATTTTACAGAACCTTGTCGATTATGCAATGCACAATTTTGATGAGTGTATAAGAAATTAATATCAGCCTGTTAAAGAGTTGCATTCTCGATAGACAGACAGACAGACAGACAGACAGACAGACAGACAGACAGATAGATAGATAGATAGATAGATAGATAGATAGATAGATAGATAGATAGATAGATAGATAGATAGATAGATTTCCATCTCCATGTGGGATGCCTTCTCAGTAGAATTTGCAAGTTCTCCATGTATGCGATTGTTTCCCCCTTAATCTAAAGGCTCTTTATTCGCACTGTCGAATAAAAATAGAAAAAACATGTATGCCTGCATGTGTCCAATTCGTTTGTTTCACTGATGCATACCTTGTAATGAGAATGTGTTAAGAAGATATCAGTCCCCCGCGGATTTAAGCGAGTCCTTTTATTTAGCGCAGGCGCATTAAGACGTGATGTTTTCCGATGTCTTCGTACCTGCGCACGTTTTGCGCGCCCTTTAATTCTTTTGATTTCGCGCACGCGCCAAGCCAAACTGTGCCATTGCCTGACTGTGACGTGCACGCGCCGCCGCTTGCTCTCCTTTTTTGCCCCACTCAGCGCCGTCGTTACTCTCCATTCTTAGAGACTGCAGGTGTTATTTTCGTTTTAGGGGCTGCTCGGTCTTTCAAAGCGGACTGTAAACTTTGTTAAAGGAGTTCTGAAAAATACCACTTTAAAGGAATGGCTCCGTTTGGTGCGCGTAAATGATACTTCCAGCAGTGAATTAAATTAACATATACTATATTATGTAAGCGTTGATTTGCGTTTAAATATCTTTTGTTAACAGTTTGTGTGCCCGCTGCCAAAAAGACATATCATCATTATTATTATTACTACGCTTAAATAATATTGTACATGTTTGTTCATGGAATCCCGTTAATCCCCTGCTAAAAGTGCCATTATGTGCGAGATGGACTGTTAAAACAAATACATTAATCCATTTTCACTTAACACTATTCTCTTAAACATTTAATGAACTAGTTTGCTTTTCTACTGGAAAACTTCAAAATTGTACTTATTATTTTAATAAGTATCTTTGTTTTGTTTGCTTGGGACCCTGCACTTTTATGATGGGGAATAATGTTCAGGTTAGGCTACGTTAAGAAAGTCAGTCCATCCTGTTTGATAAATGAGCAGTTGAAACTGAACCAATGAAACTGTTTGAATTCTGTTATGAAAAAATACCTGGAATCCCTGCTGCTTTAAAATGGGGAGGAAGCTCATTTTCACAATTTGGGCTATGTTACAAAATTCCGTTTTCCATTACATATTAATTGCACAGTTGGACCCGGATGATTAAAACCAACCAATAAAAAAAAAACGTTTAAGCAGTTTTCTATAGCACTTTAATATTTAATGTGGACTTCCCTTCTTCCTCTCCCACTGATGGTGACATTCGCTTTCACAACCATGCACGAATACGCCGTGGAAATGTGTGTCCCATGTCCGCTACTTGGCTAATAAACTTTGACATAACTATAATCATAATTTCTTTGAAATGTCTGTAGGCAGTCTTTTATAGCACTTTCCTACATTTTTTTCACGTTAAGGTGGAAGTAATTTTTCAGCGGGGACTACTGTATGCCGTGACATGTCCATTGTCAATTGCAGTGCCAGTCGAAGCCCATATGGAGCCCTAGGCTGGTGAGGGGGCTCTCCGTGCTGTCCCGAGCGCGCACCGCTTGAGGCACATAAAACACCGTCACCTCGGTGCACTTAGGATTCAGTCTGTATTTTTAGATTTCGAAGATCGTGGCGGCCCCCCTCGATGTCCGAAGCCCAAGCCCCCCGAGTTACCAAAACGGCGTCCCTTGGCGTCCATAGCGCGGGTATGGGGGTACCAGAGCGCACAACCTTTGAGTTACATAAGCGACTCCCCTCGGTATTCGGGAGGCCTCGCCTCTTAACTTTCAAAAACAGCGGCCATCGGCCTGTGTCTCCTAATTGATTGACTGTATCTGGTTAGTTGTCTAAAAATATAACAATTACTATATAGATATATTTTTTTATAATTTTCCAAAGTATTTTCAAATCAATTCCTGAAGAACAGCATATATCCTCATGTAAGAGCCACGCAACTACTTTACAGGATCGTTGCCTCGACTTTGTGGACAAAAAAGATGCGATGTTAAGATAAGTTGCTAATGTGACATTCGTCTGAACCGGCGTTTTGATCTTTGTGGTAAAAATCCTAGGAAAGCACAGCTTAATGTTTTCCTGTCCTGAGTACCACCTCAGGGGGAAAAAAATCAGAATTCATTGATATTATGGATTTCTTGTCACTATAAAACTAGTACTACTCATGTCTAAATTAATCACTCTGTAATGCACTGTGTTTGATCATAAATTATCGAATCTTAGAATTTAATGATTATTTATATATCTTATTTATTAACATTTTATATAATTGTATGAGAATTAAGCA